>NW_026729073.1:75000-100000 GCF_030272615.1 Cryptomeria japonica | reverse complement strand
ACGAAGGAACGTGCCAAAGATCGAGAACAATGGCAGAAATGCTAGTAACGTGCACTTCGGGACCAACGCATCACCGGAAGACAACCGCCAAACATCGAAAGAGTCGCGATGCTCCGCAACCTACGTGCAAAGCGGTCGCACACCGGGTAAGGGAGTGAGAGCCCCAAACATAGCTGGGCGAGGCGCTCACTCCGCTCTTTAATATCTCGTTAATACCGCCAAGGAAATGGCACAAGCACACACACACAAGCATCCTCGGAAGAGGACAGTTCGAGTGACAGGTCAAATCCAAGAGTTCCGAAGACTACCTCCAGGAACAATCGGGAACAAGACCGATTACAAGTCGTCGAGTCTGTTACTGGGCGAACACGAGATGCGCACAGGAAATCGATCAGCCCTCACAATGGCCCAAGGCCAGAGATCGGACTGCTACGATTTACCCCAACAATCATCGTGCCACTCTTCGCAGAGAGGTGATAGACGCCAACGAGCCCGCGCATAGCAATCGAGGTGTAAAAAGGGCGTTGAAGGCAGGAAGCCTGGACGAAAGAGGCTACGAGGTCACCTCGAAGCGGTCTAAGAATCGGGCGCACTTGGGGCGACTACCAGTGCCAACCCCTTATCCCGCGGTGCGTCCGACACACAGAAATTTCCAAGGCGGCCAAGGAGCCTCCCCGCATAGCAATCGGGGTGTGAGGTTACGGATGCAGCATTGATAGCAATCGAGGTGTGAGGCGAAGGATGCAGAAGTGAGAGCCGAGGGATGTAGCAGAGATAGCAATCGGGGTGTGTGATGCAGAAGAGATAGCAATCGAGGTGTGCGGTGGGAAGGGCCCAGCAGCCAGAATGCATGAAGCGACGGATGAAGCAGTGATGACAACCGGGCTGTGAGGAGAGGAGGGATGCAGCCAAGAAAGCAATCAGGGCTCGAGGCAAGGGATGCATCAAGGATAGCAATCATGTTGTGAGGCGAGATTCCAAAGGCTAAACGTGAGAGGCTGCAGGGTCGACTCAGAGAGGTCTATGCATGTGAGAGGCTGAAAGCAAGGTCGACTCGGAGCGGTCTATGCATCGGGCGCGCTTGGGGCGACTACCAGTGCCAACCCCTTATCCCGCGACGCGTCCGACAAAGAGAACGTTCCAAGGCGGCAGAGGAGGTTACCAGCCGAAGGATGCAGTAGCAATAACAGGTATAGTTCCGCGGCGGCCGAGAAGACTCACCGCATAGGAATCGGGATGCGAGGCGAGGGATGCGGCGGGAAGGCCCCGACGGCTAAACGGAAGAGGCTGCAGGGCCGCCTCGGAATGGTCCAAGCATCGGATGCGATTGGGACGACTACCAGTGCCAACCCCTTATCCCGCGATGCGTCCGATACACAGATAGTTCCAAGGCGGCCGAGGAGCCTCACCGCATATCAATCGGGGTGCGAGGCGAGGGATGGGGCGGGAAGGCCCCAACGGCTAGACGGAAGAGGCTTCAGGGCCACCTCGGAATGGTCCAAGCATCGGACGCGCTTGGGGCGACTGCCAGTGCCAACCCCTTATCCCGCGATGCGTCCGATACACAGATGGTTCCAAGGCGGCCGAGGAGCCTCACCGCATAGCAATCGGGGGTGCGAGGCGAGGGATGGGGCGGGAAGGCCCCAACGGCTAGACGGAAGAGGCTTCAGGGCCGCCTAGGAATGGTCCAAGCATCGGACACGCTTGGGGCGACTACCAGTGACAGCCCCCTATCCCGCGATGCGTCCGATACGAAGATGGTTCCAAGGCGGCCGAGGAGCCTCACCGCATAGCAATCGGGGTGCGAGGTGGGGGATGCGGCGAGATGGCCCCAACGGCTAGACGGAAGAGGCCACAGGGCCGCGTCGGAATAGTCCAAGCATCGGACGCGCTTGGGGCGACTACCAGTGACAACCCCTTATCCCGCGATGCGTCCGATACGAAGATAGTTCCAAGGCGGCCGAGGAGCCTCACCGCATAGCAATCGGGGTGCGAGGTGGGGGATGCGGCGAGATGGCCCCAACGGCTAGACGGAAGAGGCTGCAGGGCCGCCTCGGAATAGTCCAAGCATCGGACGCGCTTGGGGCCACTACCAGTGACAACCCCTTATCCCGCGATGCGTCCGATACGAAGATAGTTCCAAGGCGGCCGAAGAGCCTCACCGCATAGCAATCGGGGTGCGAGGTGGGGGATGCGGCGAGATGGCCCCAACGGCTAGACGGAAGAGGCCACAGGGCCGCCTCGGAATAGTCCAAGCATCGGACGCGCTTGGGGCGACTACCAGTGACAACCCCTTATCCCGCGATGCGTCCGATACGAAGATAGTTCCCAGGCGGCCGAGGAGCCTCACCGCATAGCAATCGGGGTGCGAGGCGAGGGATGCGGCGAGATGGCCCCAAAGGCTAGACGGAAGAGGCTGCAGGGCTGCCTCGGAATAGTCCAAGCATCGGACGCGCTTGGGGCGACTACCACTGCCAACCCCTTATCCCGCGATGCGTCCGATACACAGATAGTTCCGAGGCGGCCGAGGAGGTGGGGGATGCAGCGAGATGGCCCCAACGGCTAGACGGAAGAGGCTGCAGGGCCGCCTCGGAATAGTCCAAGCATCGGACGCGCTTGGGGCGACTACCAGTGACAACCCCTTATCCCGCGATGCGTCCGATACACAGATAGTTCCGAGGCGGCCAAGGAGCCTCACCGCATAGCAATCGTGGTGCGAGGTGGGGGATGCGGCGAGATGGCCCCAACGGCTAGACGGAAGAGGCTGCAGGGCCGCCTCGGAATGGTCCAAGCATCGGATGCGCTTGGGGCGACTACCACTGCCAACCCCTTATCCCGCGATGCGTCCGATACACAGATAGTTCCAAGGCGGCCGAGGAGCCTCACAGCATAGCAATCAGGGTGCGAGGCGAGGGATGCGGCGAGAAAGCCCCAACGGCTAGAGGGAAGAGGCTTCAGGTCCGCCTCGGAATGGTCCAAGCATCGGACGCGCTTGGGGCGACTACCAGTGACAACCCCTTATCCCGCGACGCGTCCGATACACAGATAGTTCCAAGGCGGCCGAGGAGCCTCACCGCATAGCAATCGGGGTGCGAGGCGAGGGATGCGGCGAGAAGGACCCAACGGCTACACGGAAGAGGCTTCGGGGCCGCCTCGGAATGGTCCAAGCATCGGACGCGCTTGGGGCGACTACCAGTGACAACCCCTTATCCCGCGACGCGTCCGATACACAGATAGTTCCAAGGCGGCCGAGGAGCCTCACCGCATAGCAATCGGGGTGCGAGGCGAGGGATGCGGCGAGAAGGACCCAACGGCTAGACGGAAGAGGCTTCGGGGCCGCCTCGGAATGGTCCAAGCATCGGACGCGCTTGGGGCGACTACCAGTGACAACCCCTTATCCCGCGACGCGTCCGATACACAGATAGTTCCAAGGCGGCCGAGGAGCCTCACCGCATAGCAATCGGGGTGCGAGGCGAGGGATGCGGCGAGAAGGACCCAACGGCTAGACGGAAGAGGCTTCGGGTCCGCCTCGGAATGGTCCAAGCATCGGACGCGCTTGGGGCGACTACCAGTGACAACCCCTTATCCCGCGACGCGTCCGATACACAGATAGTTCCAAGGCGGCCGAGGAGCCTCACCGCATAGCAATCGGGGTGCGAGGCGAGGGATGCGGCGAGAAGGACCCAACGGCTAGACGGAAGAGGCTTCGGGTCCGCCTCGGAATGGTCCAAGCATCGGACGCGCTTGGGGCGACTACCAGTGACAACCCCTTATCCCGCGACGCGTCCGATACACAGATAGTTCCAAGGCGGCCGAGGAGCCTCACCGCATAGCAATCGGGGTGCGAGGCGAGGGATGCGGCGAGAAGGACCCAACGGCTAGACGGAAGAGGCTTCGGGTCCGCCTCGGAATGGTCCAAGCATCGGACGCGCTTGGGGCGACTACCAGTGACAACCCCTTATCCCGCGACGCGTCCGATACACAGATAGTTCCGAGGCGGCCGAGGAGCCTCACCGCATAGCAATCGGGGTGCGAGGCGAAGGATGCGGCGAGAAGGACCCAACGGCTAGACGGAAGAGGCTTCGGGTCCGCCTCGGAATGGTCCAAGCATCGGACGCGCTTGGGGCGACTACCAGTGACAACCCCTTATCCCGCGACGCGTCCGATACACAGATAGTTCCAAGGCGGCCGAGGAGCCTCACCGCATAGCAATCGGGGTGCGAGGCGAGGGATGCGGCGAGAAGGACCCAACGGCTAGACGGAAGAGGCTTCAGGGCCGCCTCGGAATGGTCCAAGCATCGAACGCGCTTGGGGCGACTACCAGTGACAACCCCTTATCCCGCGACGCGTCCGATACACAGATAGTTCCGAGGCGGCCGAGGAGCCTCACCGCATAGCAATCGGGGTGCGAGGCGAGGGATGCGGCGAGAAGGACCCAACGGCTAGACGGAAGAGGCTTCAGGGCCGCCTCGGAATGGTCCAAGCATCGGACGCGCTTGGGGCGACTACCAGTGACAACCCCTTATCCCGCGACGCGTCCGATACACAGATAGTTCCGAGGCGGCCGAGGAGCCTCACCGCATAGCAATCGGGGTGCGAGGCGAGGGATGCGGCGAGAAGGACCCAACGGCTAGACGGAAG
Source organism: Cryptomeria japonica (assembly GCF_030272615.1). NCBI lineage: Eukaryota > Viridiplantae > Streptophyta > Pinopsida > Cupressales > Cupressaceae > Cryptomeria > Cryptomeria japonica. The sequence continues at coordinate 95,359 of NW_026729073.1, read as the reverse complement.
AGGCTTCAGGGCCGCCTCGGAATGGTCCAAGCATCGGACGCGCTTGGGGCGACTACCAATGACAACCCCTTATCCCGCGACGCGTCCGATACACAGATAGTTCCGAGGCGGCCGAGGAGCCTCACCGCATAGCAATCGGGGTGCGAGGCGAGGGATGCGGCGAGAAGGACCCAACGGCTAGACGGAAGAGGCTTCAGGGCCGCCTCGGAATGGTCCAAGCATCGGACGCGCTTGGGGCGACTACCAGTGACAACCCCTTATCCCGCGACGCGTCCGATACACAGATAGTTCCGAGGCGGCCGAGGAGCCTCACCGCATAGCAATCGGGGTGCGAGGCGAGGGATGCGGCGAGAAGGACCCAACGGCTAGACGGAAGAGGCTTCAGGGCCGCCTCGGAATGGTCCAAGCATCGGACGCGCTTGGGGCGACTACCGTTGCCAACCCCTTATCCCGCGATGCGTCTGATACACAGATAGTTCCGAGGCGGCCGAGGAGCCTCACCGCATAGCAATCGGGTTGCGAGGCAGATTATTGGGAAGGGAACCCCCTGGGATGCGGCTCAAGCAGTGCCCAAAGGGACTGGAATGCGGAATCACATCGAGAGACCCAAATGCTATACGAGGGCTCAAATCGAATTATCGATTTGGCCACGACATGGACGCATCGGAACGACTACCTTTGCCGAACCACTCGCAATTGCATCCATACCGAAACCAATAGACATTTCCGTTAGAGCCCTCGCATAGCATTCGGGAATCTCGCATGCCCCTCTAAATCGACCAATGCTGGCGCTCAATGAAAATCCGAGCGCTACCACCGTTCGAGCGCCAGCATTGGTCGAGTTAGAGGGGCACGGGGGAGAATGCTCCAGTCAACACCTCCCCTATATAAGTTATTTGTCCGATTCTCGCACAACCGTAGTCTGCCTCGTCGAATCAAACAACGGTCCCAGATTCCGACTTCCGTTCCGTAGAGACCCAAAAGCTAGATGGAGGCTCGCAAGAAAGAGAGTCGGCGCATAGCAATCGGGTTTCTCGAACGTTTAGGGACCGAGCTCACTTGCGGATAGGGCAAAATCCGCCAAGCAACCCAAAAGCTAGACGGGGGCTCGAATCGAATCGCCTAGGCGGCCACAACAACGACGTGTTGGATCGACTACCAGTGCCAAACCATTCAGCAAGACTAGTCTGTGTCGAGGCCGGATAGAGATTCTCAGAGAGCGCCCGCATAGCATTTAGGAGACCTGCCGCGTCCCTCACACTCGACAAATGGTGGTGCACGTTTATAAATCCGAGCGATCCCAACCCTTTCAAGCACCAACATCGGTCGAGATAGAGGGGCACGGAGGGGGCTGCGTGAGACAACACAGTCCCCTATATAAGTTATTTGTCCGATTCTCACACATCCGAAGAATGGTCATCAAATCGGACAACAGCCCAAACTTCCGACTTCCGTCCCAGAAAGCCCAAGAGCTATCTAAAACGTTCATGGCCGGAACTCGATCGCGGCTATACCAGTCCGCCAAGCAACCCAAAAGCTAGACTGGAGCTCTAGTCGAATCACCTCTGTGGCCATTGCAAGGACGTGTTGGAGCGACTACCATTGCCGAACCATTCCGCAGGTCGAGTCCATACCAAGGCCGCATAGAGATTCACGATGAGCTCCTGCATAGCAATCAGGAGACTTGCCGTGTCCATCACAATCGATAAATCCTGGTGCAAGATTTTTGCATCCGAGCGCTCCAACCAGTCGAGCACCAGCATCAATCGACATAAACGGGCACGGGGGGAGGATGCTCGAGAACACTACCTCCCCTATATAAGTTATTTGTCCGATTCTCAAGCAGCCGAAGTCTGGTCATCGAATCGGGTCAAAGACCACAACTTCCGACTTTACCCACAATGCAAGTCATCGAATCGAACATCGGCCCCCGAGTCGGACTCCATGCGTATGTCAGGTCATCGGACCCAAATTCCGCCTTCCTGCGCATGGCGGGCCATCAATATCAACTCGGTCATCGGACCCAAACTCCGCCTTTTTGCGTATGGCACGCCTTCAAATCGGTCATCGGACCCAAATTCCGCCTTCCTGTGCATGGCGGGCCATCAACATCAACTCGGTCATCGGACCCAAATTCCGCCTTTCTGCGCATGGCACGCCATCAACTCGGTCATCGGACCCAAATTCCGCCTTCCTGCGCATGGCAGGTCATCGGACACAAATTCAGACCTCGCCAATATGCCTACGTATCGAATCGGTCATCGGACCCAACTTCCGACTTCATCCATACTGTAGGGTCTTTGAGGTTGGCGCGGTGCGCTCAACCCAGGGAGTCGACCCATCGAAGCATACACCTCCCCTATATAAGCTATTTGTCCGATTCCCACACCTGTGTAGTTTGCACCTCTGACCAGGACATCGACCCCAACTTCCGAACTCGACTGCAACGACGGCACCAGCGCCTTGGTGCGCACCTTGCGACGCACAGTCCCAACATTCGCCTTCCTGCACATGGCAGGTCATCGGACCCAAATTCCGACCTCGCGAGTATGCCTACATATCGAATCGGTCATCGGACCCAACTTCCGACTTCATCCATACCGTAGGGTCTTTGAGGTTGGCGCGGTGCGCTCAACCCGGGGAGTCGACCCAACGAAGCATACACCTCCCCTATATAAGCTATTTGTCCGATTCCCACACCTGTGTAGTTTGCACCTCCGATCAAGACATCGACCCCAACTTCCGAACTCGCCTCCAACGACCGAACCAGCGCCTTGGTGCGCACCTTGCAACGCACAGTGCCAACATTCGCCTTCCTGCACGTGGCAGGTCATCGGACCCAAATTCCGACCTCGCGAGTATGCCTACATATCGAATCGGTCATCGGACCCAACTTCCGACTTCATCCATACCGTAGGGTCTTTGAGGTTGGCGCGGTGCGCTCAACCCGGGGAGTCGACCCAACGAAGCATACACCTCCCCTATATAAGCTATTTGTCCGATTCCCACACCTGTGTAGCTTGCACCTCCGATCAGGACATCGACCCCAACTTCCGAACTCGACTAAAAAGACCGCACCAGCGCCTTGGTGTGCACCTTGCAACGCACAGTGTCAACATTCGCCTTCCTGCACATGGCAGGTCATCGGACCCAAATTCCGACCTCATGAGCATACCTACTAATCGAATCGGTCATCGGACCCAACTTCCGACTTCATCCATACCGTAGGGTCTTTGAGGTTGGCGCGGTGCGCTCAACCTGGGGAGTCGACCCATCGAAGCATACACCTCCCCTATATAAGCTATTTGTCCGATTCCGACACCTGTGTAGTTTGCACCTCCGCTCAGGACATCGACCCCAACTTCCGAACTCGCCTGCAACGACCGAACCAGCGCCTTGGTGCGCACCAAAAGTGCGCACTTTTGGAGGGCACTTTTCTGCGCTCCAAAGGTGCGCACTTTTGGAGGGCACTTTTTGGAGGGCACTTTTCTGCGCTCCAAAGGTGCGCACTTTTGGAGGGCACTTTTTGGAGGGCACTTTTCTGCGCTCCAAAGGTGCGCACTTTTGGAGGGCACTTTTTGGAGGGCACTTTTCTGCGCTCCAAAGGTGCGCACTTTTGGAGGGCACTTTTTGGAGGGCACTTTTCTGCGCTCCAAAGGTGCGCACTTTTGGAGGGCACTTTTTGGAGGGCACTTTTCTGCGCTCCAAAGGTGCGCACTTTTGGAGGGCACTTTTTGGAGGGCACTTTTCTGCGCTCCAAAGGTGCGCACTTTTGGAGGGCACTTTTTGGAGGGCACTTTTCTGCGCTCCAAAGGTGCGCACTTTTGGAGGGCACTTTTTGGAGGGCACTTTTCTGCGCTCCAAAGGTGCGCACTTTTGGAGGGCACTTTTTGGAGGGCACTTTTCTGCGCTCCAAAGGTGCGCACTTTTGGAGGGCACTTTTGTGCACTCCAAAGGTGCGCACTTTTGGAGGGCACTTTTCCTGTGCTCCAAAGGTGCACACCTAGGTGAGCACCTTCGACCACACCTTGTAGCACACCAAACTCTGACTTTCGACTTCATCCGCAATGCAGGGTCTTTGAGGTTGGCGCAATGCGCACAACCAGGGGAGTCGACCCATCAAACCCAACACCTCCCCTATATAAGCTATTTGTCTGATTCTCATACATGCGTAGCCTGCAGGAGCAATTAGGACATCGACCCCAACTTTCGGCTTCTAAACGAAAACAAGGTCTTTGAGGTTGGTGTAATGCGAACAACTAGGGGAGTCAACCCATCAAACCCAACACCTCCCCTATATAAGCTATTTGTCTGATTCTCATACATGTGTAGTCTACAGGAGCAATTAGGACATCGACCCCAACTTTTGACTTCTTAACGAAAACAAGGTCTTTGAGGTTGACGTAATGCGCACAACCAGGGGAGTCGACCCATCAAACCCAACACCTCCCCTATATAAGCTATTTGTCCGATTCTCATACATGTGTAGCCTGCAGGAGCCATTAGGACATTGACCCCAACTTTTGACTTCTTAACGAAAACAAGGTCTTTGAGGTTGGCGTAATGCGCACAACCAAGGGAGTTGACCCATCAAACCCAACACCTCCCCTATATAAGCTATTTGTCTGATTCTCATACATGTGTAGCCTGCAACAACGATTAGGACATCCACCCCAACTTCTGAATTCGTCTGCGTTGACCGCACCAAAGGTGCACGCCTTGGTGCTCACCAAAATCCGACTTCCGACTTCTTCTGCTATGCGGGGTCTTTGAGGTTGGCGCAGTGCGCACAACCAGGGGAGTCAACCCACCGAATGCAACACCTCCCCTATATAAGCTATTTGTCTGATTCTCATACATGCGTAGACTGCAGCAATGATTAGGACATCCACCCCAACTTTTGACTTCTTAAACAAGACAGGGTCTTTGAAGTTGGTGCAGTGCACACAACCAGGGGAGTCGACCCATCAAACGCAACACCTCCCCTATATAAAGCTATTTGTCCGATTCTCATACGTGTAGTCTGCAGCAGCGATTAGGACATCGACCCCAACTTCCGAATTCGTTTGCATTGACCGCACCAAAGGTGCACGCCTTGGTGTGCACCCTGGAGTGCACTTTGGTGCTCACCTCGGTGCACACTTTGGTGTGCACCTCGGTGTGCACCAAAGGTGCGCACCTTGGAGCGCACCAAAGGTGTACACTTTGGAGCGCACCACATAGGGTCTTTGAGAGGTTGGCGCAGTGCGCACACCAAGGTGGGTGTTGAGGTGCGTGCCGAGGTGGGTGGGTGCTAGGGTGCGCTCCATGGTGGGTGCCAGGGTGGGTGCGTGCTAGGGTGGATTCCAAAGAGGGTCATAGGGTGGGTGCCAAGGTGGGTTGGTGATATAGTGGGTTCAAAGGTGGGTACTAGGGTGGGTTCCAAGGTGGGTCACAAGTTGGGTGCCAGGATGCGTGGGTGTTAGGTTGGGTGCCAAGGTGGGCTCCTGCGTGGGTGGGTGCTAGGGTGGGTTTCAAGGTGGACGCGATGGGCGGGTGCCAAGGTGGGTAACAAGTTGGGTGTTAGGATGGGTGAGTGCTAGAGTGGGTGCCAAGGTGGGTGGGTGCTAAGGTGGATGCCAAGGTGGTTCACAGGGTGGGTGGGTTCTAGGGTGAGTTCCAAGGTGGGTCACAGGTTCAGTGCTAGGGTGGGTGTCAAGGCGGGTGTCGAGGTGCCTGGGTGCTAGGGTGTGGATGCCAATGTGGGTCATAGGGTGGGTACTAGGGTGGGCTGCAATGTGGGTGCCAAGGTGGGTAACATGCTCGGTGGGTTCTAAATTGGGTGCCAGGGTGGGTGTGCACCCACCTTGCCCGAGGTGGGTGCCAAGGTGCCAGTGTGGGTGGGTGCTAAGGTGGATGCCAAGGTGGGTGAGAAGGTGGGTGATAGGTTGAGTGGTAGGATGGGTGGGTGCCAAGATGGGTCACAGGGTGGGTGCAAGGGTGGGTAGGTGCTAGGGTTGGTGTCAGGGTGGGTGGGTGCTAGGTTGGGTTCCAAGGTGGGTGCGAGGGTGAGTGTCAAGGTGGGTCACAGGTTAGGTGCTAGGATGGGTGAGTGCTAGGGTGCAAAGGTGCCAGGGTGGGTGCTAGGATGGGTCGATGCTAGGGTGAGTGGCAAGGTGGGTCCACAAGTGTCAAGGTGGGTGCCGAGGTGGGTGCCAAGTCGGCGACTGCTATGGTGGATGCCAAGGTGGGTCACGGGGTGGGTGCCAAGTTGCTAGGTTGGGTTCCAAGGTGGGTGCCAACGTGGGTGCTAGGGTGCGTGGGTTAAAGGGTGTGTCACAACGTGGGTGCCAGGATGGGTGCGCACCCACACTGGCCAAGACGGGTGCGGGTGCAAGGTTGGGTTCCAAGCCCGGTCACAGGCTGGGTGCTAGGATGGGTGGGTGCCAAGGTGGGCACCAGGGTGGGTGCACCCACCCTGGCCAAGGTGGGTCACGGGGTGGGTCCTAGGGTGGGTAACGGGGTGGGTACTAAGGTGCGTGCCAAGGTGGGTCATAGGGTGGGTGCCAAGGTGGGCACCAGGGTGGGTGTGCACCAACCCTAGCCAGGGTAGGTCACGGGGTGGTTGTCGGGGTGGGCGTCAAGGAGCCAAGGTGGGTGGCAAGTAGCCAAGTTGCGTGCCAAGGTGGGTGTCGGGGTGGGTGCCAAGGATCCAAGGTGGGTGCCAAGGAACCAAGGTGGGTGTCTGGGTGGGTGCCGAGGTGGGAGCCAGGGTGGGTCCCAAGGTGAGTGCAAAGGTGGGTGCCAGGGTCAAGGTGAGTGCCAATGTGGGTTCCAAGGTGCCAGGGTCAGGGTGAGTGCCAATGTGGGTTCAAAGGTGCTAAGTTGGGTGCGAGGTTGGGTGCGAGGGTGGGTGGGTGCCAAGGTGTGCTAGGTGGAAGCCCGGGTGGGTCGGCATCCCATGGGTGTCGAGTTGGGTGCCTGATGGGTGCTTCTTGTCAAGTTTTAGTCGTCGGGACTCATTTCGAGCCTTAGAGGTCGTTTCTTGTCCGGTTGCCCTGTCTTCGACCTGGGAACCCAATTTTGGTCCTCGGGTCCCATTTTTTTTTGTCTCGCATCCCACTTTTGGCCTGTGGCCTTTTCGGGGTCGATTCTCGTTTTGGGCATCAGAGCATGTTTCTTCTCCTAAAACCCAATATTTGTTTATTAAGTCTCGGAACACATTTTTGTTCTCGTGGACCCATCATGGGTCTTGGAACGCATTTGTGGTCCTTGGGTCCCATTTTGCATCCCGAAACTTGTGTTTTGGTGCTTGATCCCTATTTTGGGTGCCCACCTTGCACCAAGTGCGCACCCGGGGCAAACCGAGCGCCTTGGTGCACCGGGGCAAGATCGAGCGTGCACCCGAGGCGCCCCGAACATGCACCAAGGTGCACTCGGCCCACATGTGAGCGCAGGTCGTTGCGCCCGAGGTGGTGTGTGGGCACCGCGTTGCAGACGGGACACTGCACGCACACGACGCCCCCTCCAGGTGCACGCACGTAGGCCGGGCCGGGTGCACACCCGACGCCCTAGCAAGGTGCGCGCACCCGGGCAGGGCTCACACTTGGCGAACGGGGCGCACTTCGCGAGGGAGGGTGTGCACCTCGACGGGGGTGGGTGGCCGGGGTGGATTCGCACGTGGGTCGCGGTTTGCTAAGTACACACTGCGACAAGCTCATAACGGGTGCGATCATACCAGCATTAGTGCACCGGATCCCATCAGAACTCCGCAGTTAAGCGCGCTTGGGCCGGAGTAGTACTGGGATGGGTGACCTCCCGGGAAGTCCCGGTGTTGCACCCTTTTTTAGTTTTTCGCCGGGCGTCGCAATGCTATTTGAATAAACCTTTTGCCCGTTTGCGTTCTCGTCGGGGCCGGGCCGGGCCGGGGTGCGCTGCCCGCACTACCGCGCGCGCGGGGGGCGACACCGAGCGCGCACCCGAGGCACCCCGAGCACACAGGCCACGGTGCAACCCGGGCGTTGTGCGCGCACCCCGGTGCGCCCGAGGTGCTGCGCGCGCACCCAGGTGAAATCGGTGTGCACCTCGGCCAGTGCGCGCTCGGTCGAGTCGCGCACGTTGGCCAAGGTGCACGGTGATGTTTCTTACTCTAAGGTTCCGCACCAGACGCCCGGGACAGGTGAGCGAAGCTGGGCGGGGCCGGGTGCGCGGCCGGGGCAGGTGCACGCAGCTGGAGAGAGCTTTGGAGCACACTTCGGAGCGCACCAATGATGCGCTCCATTCAAAAGTTTCCTGAAAAGGCAAAAAAAGTTGAGATTATAGAATTTCCCACTTGAGAGATTGTAAAAAAAAAAAATTTAAAATGAAGGAAACGCGGGTGCCAAGGTGTGCGCAGCCCAGCCAAGGTGTGCGCACCAAGGCGCCCACCCTGGCGAAGGTGCACGCAAGGTGCGCACCCGAGGCAAACCGGACAATTAACCCAACTTTCGACTTCGCGCGCACCTTGGAGCGCACTTCGGAGCGCTCCTTGGTGCGCACCAATCTTGGGCACCTCGGAGTGCACCATGGCGCCCACCAAGGTGCGCACCCGGGGCAAACCGAGCTCCGACTTCGTGCGCACCTTGGAGCGCACGAAAGGTGCGCACCATGGCGCCCACCAAGGTGCGCAGCCCAGCCAAGGCGTGCGCATCAAGGTGCGCACCCTGGCGAAGGTGCGCACCCGGGGCAAACCGAGCTCCGACTTCGTGCGCACCTTGGAGCGCACAAAAGGTGCGCAACCCAGCCAAGGTGTGCGCACCCCGGTCAAACCGAGCTCCGAATCGTGCGCACCAGAGGTGCACGCCATCGTGCGCACCTTGGAGCACACTTCGGAGCCCTCCTTGGTGCGCGCCGATGTTGCGCACCTCGGAGCGCACCCGGGGAAAACAATGCAATTAACCCGACTTTCGACTTCGTGGGCACCTCGGAGCGCTCTCGGGTTCGCACCTCGGAGCACACCGAGGTGCGCACCTTTGATGCGCTGCCTTCACCAATTTCCAGAAAAGGCAAGAAAACATTGAGAAGGTGTGCGCACCGAGGTGCCCACCCTGGCGAAGGTGCACGCGAGGTGCGCACCCGGGGCAAACCGGGCTCCGACTTCGTGCACGCCGCACCTTGGAGCACACTTCGGAGCGCTCCTTGGTGCGCACCAGGGCGCGCAACCCAGCCGAGGTGCCCACCCCGGCGAAGGTGCACGCGAGGTGCGCACCCGGGGCAAACCGGGCTCCGACTTCGTGCACGCCATGGTGCCCACCGCGGCGAAGGTGCACGCGAGGTGCGCACCCGGGGCAAACCGGGCTCCGACTTCGTGCACGCCGCACCTTGGAGCACACTTCGGAGCGCTCCTTGGTGCGCACCATGGTGCCCACCAGGGCGCGCAACCCCGCCGAAGGTGCACGCGAGGTGCGCACCCGGGGCAAACCGGGCTCCGACTTCGTGCACGCCGCACCTTGGAGCACACTTCGGAGCGCTCCTTGGTGCGCACCATGGTGCCCACCAGGGCGCGCAACCCCGCCGAAGGTGCACGCGAGGTGCGCACCCGGGGCAAACCGGGCTCCGACTTCGTGCACGCCATGGTGCGCACCGCGGCGAAGGTGCGCACCCGGGGCAAACCGGGCTCCGACTTCGTGCACGCCGCACCTTGGAGCACACTTCGGAGCGCTCCTTGGTGCGCACCAGGGCGCGCAACCCAGCCGAGGTGCCCACCCCGGCGAAGGTGCACGCGAGGTGCGTACCCGGGGCAAACCGGGCTCCGACTTCGTGCACGCCGCACCTTGGAGCACACTTCGGAGCGCTCCTTGGTGCGCACCATGGTGCCCACCAGGCCGCGCAACCCAGCCAAGGTGTGCGCACCAAGGTGCACGCGAGGTGCGCACCCGGGGCAAACCGGGGTCCGACTTCGTGCACGCCGCACCTTGGAGCACACATCGGGGCGCTCCCGGGTTCGCACCGGCGTTGCGCACCGTGGTGGGCACCTCGGAGCACACCAAGGTGGGCAGCGAGGTGCGCACCTTTGATGCGATGCCTTCACTAATTTCCATAAAAGGCAAAAAAAAAACGAGATTTTAAAATTTCCGTTTTGAAAGATAGTGAGAAAAAGGGAATGCTGGTGCCATCTTGAGCCCGCCCTGGTGCGCAGCCCAGCCAAGGTGTGCGCACCAAGGTGCCCACCCTGGCGAAGGTGCGCGCTCCGGGCAATTAATCCAACTTCCAACTTCGCGCGCGCCAGGGTGGGAGCGCACCCAACAACCGGGCCTGGGAAGAGCCAATGCGAGAAACCCCACCAAACGCTCTGACAAAAAAAGAGGGGGCGCTCCAGTAACCCCGCTTCGGAGCGCACCCTGGGCAAACCCAGCCAAGGTGCCCACCCCGGCCAAGGTGCAGGCGAGGTGCGCACCCGGGGCAAACCGGGCTCCGACAACGTGCACGCCGCACCTTGGAGCACACTTCGTAGCGCTCCCGGGTGCGCACCTCAGAGCACACCAAGGTGGGCAGCGAGGTGCGCACCTTTGATGCGCTGCCTTCACTAATTTCCAGAAAAGGCAAAAAAAAAAGGAGATTTTAAAATTTCCGTTTTGAAAGATAGTGAAAAAAACGGAACGCGCGTGCCATCTTGAGCCCGCCCTGGTGCGCAGCCCAGGTAAGGTGCCCACCCTGGCAAAGGTGCGCACCCGGGCAATTAACCCTACTTCCGACTTCGTGCGCGCCAGGGTGGCAACCGGGCCTCGGAAGAGCCAATGCGAGAAACCCCACCAAACGCTCCGACAAAAAAAGAGGCGGCGCTCCAATAACCCCGCTTCGGAGCGCAGCCGGGGCAAACCCAGCCAAGGTGCCCACCCCGACGAAGGTGCACGCGAGGTGCGCACCCGGGGCAAACCGGGCTCCGACAACGTGCACGCAGCACCTTGGAGCACACTTCGAAGCACTCCCGGGTGCCCACCGGCGTTGCGCACCGTGGTGGGCAGCGAGGTGCGCACCTTTGATGCGCTGCCTTCACTAATTTCCAGAAAAAGGCAAAAAAAAATGAGATTTTAAAATTTCCGTTTTGAAAGATAGTGAAAAAAAAGGAACGCGGGTGCCATCTTGAGCCCGCCCTGGTGCGCAGCCCAGGCAAGGCATGCGCACCAAGGTGCCCACCCGAGGTGCACACCCGGGGCAAACCGGGCTCCGACTTCGTGCAGGCCGCACCTTGGAGCACACTTCGGAGCGCTCCTTGGTGCGCACCATGGTGCCCACCAGGGCGCGCAACCCAGCCAAGGTCTGCACACCAAGGTGCCCACCCCGGCGAAGGTGCACGCGAGGTGCGCACCCGGGGCAAACCGGGCTCCGACTTCGTGCACGCCATGGTGCCCACCGCGGCGAAGGTGCACGCGAGGTGCGCACCCGGGGCAAACCGGGCTCCGACTTCGTGCACGCCGCACCTTGGAGCACACTTCGGAGCGCTCCTTGGTGCGCACCATGGTGCCCACCAGGGCGCGCAACCCAGCCAAGGTGTGCGCACCAAGGTGCACGCGAGGTGCGCACCCGGGGCAAACCGGGGTCCGACTTCGTGCACGCCGCACCTTGGAGCACACATCGGAGCGCTCCCAGGTTCGCACCAGCGTTGCGCACCTTTGATGCGCTGCCTTCACTAATTTCAAGAAAAGGCAAAAAAAAACGAGATTTTAAAATTTCCGTTCTGAAAGATAGTGAAAAAAACGGAACGCGGGTGCCATCTTGAGCCCTTCCTGGTGCGCAGCCCAGGCAAGTTGTGCGCACCAAGGTGCCCACCCTGGCGGAGGTGCGCGCCCGGGGCAATCCGGGCTCCGACTTCGTGCACTGCATGGTGCCCACCAAGGCGCGCAACCCAGCCAAGGTGCCCACCGCAGCGAAGGTGCACGCGAGGTGCGCACCCGAGGTGCACACCCGGGGCAAACCGGGCTCCGACTTCGTGCACGCCGCACCTTGGAGCACACTTCAGAGCGCTCCTTGGTGCGCACCAGGGCGCGCAACCCAGCCGAGGTGCCCACCCCGGCGAAGGTGCACGCGAGGTGCGCACCCGGGGCAAACCGGGCTCCGACTTCGTGCACGCCATGGTGCCCACCGCGGCGAAGGTGCGCACCCGGGGCAAACCGGGCTCCGACTTCGTGCACGCCGCACCTTGGAGCACACTTCGGAGCGCTCCTTGGTGCGCACCATGGTGCCCACCAGGCCGCGCAACCCAGCCAAGGTGTGCGCACCAAGGTGCACGCGAGGTGCGCACCCGGGGCAAACCGGGGTCCGACTTCGTGCACGCCGCACCTTGGAGCACACATCGGGGCGCTCCCGGGTTCGCACCGGCGTTGCGCACCGTGGTGGGCACCTCGGAGCACACCAAGGTGGGCAGCGAGGTGCGCACCTTTGATGCGATGCCTTCACTAATTTCCATAAAAGGCAAAAAAAAAACGAGATTTTAAAATTTCCGTTTTGAAAGATAGTGAGAAAAAGGGAATGCTGGTGCCATCTTGAGCCCGCCCTGGTGCGCAGCCCAGCCAAGGTTTGCGCACCAAGGTGCCCACCCTGGCGAAGGTGCGCGCCCGGGCAATTAACCCAACTTCCAACTTCGCGCGCGCCAGGGTGGGAGCGCACCCAACAACCGGGCCTGGGAAGAGCCAATGCGAGAAACCCCACCAAACTCTCTGACAAAAAAAGAGGGGGCGCTCCAGTAACCCCGCTTCGGAGCGCACCCTGGGCAAACCCAGCCAAGGTGCCCACCCCGGCCAAGGTGCAGGCGAGGTGCGCACCCGGGGCAAACCGGGCTCCGACAACGTGCACGCCGCACCTTGGAGCACACTTCGTAGCGCTCCCGGGTGCGCACCTCAGAGCACACCAAGGTGGGCAGCGAGGTGCGCACCTTTGATGCGCTGCCTTCACTAATTTCCAGAAAAGGCAAAAAAAAAAGGAGATTTTAAAATTTCCGTTTTGAAAGATAGTGAAAAAAACGGAACGCGCGTGCCATCTTGAGCCCGCCCTGGTGCGCAGCCCAGGTAAGGTGCCACCCTGGCAAAGGTGCGCACCCGGGCAATTAACCCTACTTCCGACTTCGTGCGCGCCAGGGTGGCAACCGGGCCTCGGAAGAGCCAATGCGAGAAACCCCACCAAACGCTCCGACAAAAAAAGAGGCGGCGCTCCAATAACCCCGCTTCGGAGCGCAGCCGGGGCAAACCAAGCCAAGGTGCCCACCCCGACGAAGGTGCACGCGAGGTGCGCACCCGGGGCAAACCGGGCTCCGACAACGTGCACGCAGCACCTTGGAGCACACTTCGAAGCACTCCCGGGTGCCCACCGGCGTTGCGCACCGTGGTGGGCAGCGAGGTGCGCACCTTTGATGCGCTGCCTTCACTAATTTCCAGAAAAAGGCAAAAAAAAATGAGATTTTAAAATTTCCGTTTTGAAAGATAGTGAAAAAAAAGGAACGCGGGTGCCATCTTGAGCCCGCCCTGGTGCGCAGCCCAGGCAAGGCATGCGCACCAAGGTGCCCACCCGAGGTGCACACCCGGGGCAAACCGGGCTCCGACTTCGTGCAGGCCGCACCTTGGAGCACACTTCGGAGCGCTCCTTGGTGCGCACCATGGTGCCCACCAGGGCGCACCCGAGGCAAACCGGGCTCCGACTTCGTGCACGCCGCACCTTGGAGCACACATCGGAGCGCTCCCAGGTTCGCACCAGCGTTGCGCACCTTTGATGCGCTGCCTTCACTAATTTCCAGAAAAGGCAAAAAAAAACGATATTTTAAAATTTCCGTTCTGAAAGATAGTGAAAAAAACGGAACGCGGGTGCCATCTTGAGCCCTTCCTGATGCGCAGCCCAGGCAAGTTGTGCGCACCAAGGTGCCCACCCTGGCGGAGGTGCGCGCCCGGGGCAAACCGGGCTCCGACTTCGTGCACTGCATGGTGCCCACCAAGGCGCGCAACCCAGCCAAGGTGCCCACCGCAGCGAAGGTGCACGCGAGGTGCGCACCCGAGGTGCACACCCGGGGCAAACCGGGCTCCGACTTCGTGCACGCCGCACCTTGGAGCACACTTCAGAGCGCTCCTTGGTACGCACCAGGGCGCGCAACCCAGCCAAGGTGCTCACCCCGGCGAAGGTGCACGCGAGGTGCGCACCCGGGGCAAACCGGGCTCGGACTTCGTGCACGCCGCACCTTGGAGCACACATCGGAGCGCTCCCGGGTTCGCACCAGCATTGCGCACCTTTGATGCGCTGCCTTCACTAATTTCCAGAAAAGGCAAAAAAAAGAAAAAAATGAGATTTTAAAATTTCCGTTTTGAAAGATAGTGAAAAAAACGGAACGCGGGTGCCATCTTGAGCCCGCCCTGGTGTGCAGCCCAGGCAAGTTGTGCGCACCAAGGCACCCACCCTGGCCAAGGTGGGTCACGGGGTGGGTCCTAGGGTGGGTAACGGGGTGGGTACTAAGGTGCGTGCCAAGGTGGGTCATAGGGTGGGTGCCAAGGTGGGCACCAGGGTGGGTGTGCACCAACCCTAGCCAGGGTAGGTCACGGGGTGGTTGTCGGGGTGGGCGTCAAGGAGCCAAGGTGGGTGGCAAGTAGCCAAGTTGCGTGCCAAGGTGGGTGTCGGGGTGGGTGCCAAGGATCCAAGGTGGGTGCCAAGGAACCAAGGTGGGTGTCTGGGTGGGTGCCGAGGTGGGAGCCAGGGTGGGTCCCAAGGTGAGTGCAAAGGTGGGTGCCAGGGTCAAGGTGAGTGCCAATGTGGGTTCCAAGGTGCCAGGGTCAGGGTGAGTGCCAATGTGGGTTCAAAGGTGCTAAGTTGGGTGCGAGGTTGGGTGCGAGGGTGGGTGGGTGCCAAGGTGTGCTAGGTGGAAGCCCGGGTGGGTCGGCATCCCATGGGTGTCGAGTTGGGTGCCTGATGGGTGCTTCTTGTCAAGTTTTAGTCGTCGGGACTCATTTCGAGCCTTAGAGGTCGTTTCTTGTCCGGTTGCCCTGTCTTCGACCTGGGAACCCAATTTTGGGTCCTCGGGTCCCATTTTTTTTTGTCTCGCATCCCACTTTTGGCCTGTGGCCTTTTCGGGGTCGATTCTCGTTTTGGGCATCAGAGCATGTTTCTTCTCCTAAAACCCAATATTTGTTTATTAAGTCTCGGAACACATTTTTGTTCTCGTGGACCCATCATGGGTCTTGGAACGCATTTGTGGTCCTTGGGTCCCCATTTTGCATCCCGAAACTTGTGTTTTGGTGCTTGATCCCTATTTTGGGTGCCCACCTTGCACCAAGTGCGCACCCGGGGCAAAACCGAGCGCCTTGGTGCACCGGGGCAAGATCGAGCGTGCACCCGAGGCGCCCCGAACATGCACCAAGGTGCACTCGGCCCACATGTGAGCGCAGGTCGTTGCGCCCGAGGTGGTGTGTGGGCACCGCGTTGCAGACGGGACACTGCACGCACACGACGCCCCCCTCCAGGTGCACGCACGTAGGCCGGGCCGGGTGCACACCCGACGCCCTAGCAAGGTGCGCGCACCCGGGCAGGGCTCACACTTGGCGAACGGGGCGCACTTCGCGAGGGAGGGTGTGCACCTCGACGGGGGTGGGTGGCCGGGGTGGATTCGCACGTGGGGTCGCGGTTTGCTAAGTACACACTGCGACAAGCTCATAACGGGTGCGATCATACCAGCATTAGTGCACCGGATCCCATCAGAACTCCGCAGTTAAGCGCGCTTGGGCCGGAGTAGTACTGGGATGGGTGACCTCCCGGGAAGTCCCGGTGTTGCACCCTTTTTTTAGTTTTTCGCCGGGGCGTCGCAATGCTATTTGAATAAACCTTTTGCCCGTTTGCGTTCTCGTCGGGCCGGGCCGGGCCGGGGTGCGCTGCCCGCACTACCGCGCGCGCGGGGGCGACACCGAGCGCGCACACCGAGGCGCCCCGAGCACACAGGCCACGGTGCAACCCGGGCGTTGTGCGCGCACCCCGGTGCGCCCGAGGTGCTGCGCGCGGCACCCAGGTGAAATCGGTGTGCACCTCGGCCAGTGCGCGCTTCGGTCGAGTCGCGCACGTTGGCCAAGGTGCACGGTGATGTTTCTTACTCTAAGGTTCCGCACCAGACGCCCGGGACAGGTGAGCGAAGCTGGGCGGGGCCGGGGTGCGCGGCCGGGGGCAGGTGCACGCAGCTGGAGAGAGCTTTGGAGCACACTTCGGAGCGCACCAATGATGCGCTCCATTCAAAAGTTTCCTGAAAAGGCAAAAAAAGTTGAGATTATAGAATTTCCCACTTGAGAGATTGTAAAAAAAAAAAATTTAAAATGAAGGAAACGCGGGTGCCAAGGGTGTGCGCAGCCCAGCCAAGGTGTGCGCACCAAGGCGCCCACCCTGGCGAAGGTGCACGCAAGGTGCGCACCCGAGGCAAACCGGACAATTAACCCAACTTTCGACTTCGCGCGCACCTTGGAGCGCACTTCGGAGCGCTCCTTGGTGCGCACCAATCTTGGGCACCTCGGAGTGCACCATGGCGCCCACCAAGGTGCGCACACCCGGGGCAAACCGAGCTCCGACTTCGTGCGCACCTTGGAGCGCACGAAAGGTGCGCACCATGGCGCCCACCAAGGTGCGCAGCCCAGCCAAGGCGTTGCGCATCAAGGTGCGCACCCTGGCGAAGGTGCGCACCCGGGGCAAAACCGAGCTCCGACTTCGTGCGCACCTTGGAGCGCACAAAAGGTGCGCAACCCAGCCAAGGTGTGCGCACCCCCGGTCAAACCGAGCTCCGAATCGTGCGCACCAGAGGTGCACGCCATCGTGCGCACCTTGGAGCACACTTCGGAGCCCTCCTTGGTGCGCGCCCGATGTTGCGCACCTCGGAGCGCACCCCGGGGAAAACAATGCAATTAACCCGACTTTCGACTTCGTGGGCACCTCGGAGCGCTCTCGGGTTCGCACCTCGGAGCACACCGAGGTGCGCACCTTTGATGCGCTGCCTTCACCAATTTCCAGAAAAGGCAAGAAAACATTGAGAAGGTGTGCGCACCGAGGTGCCCACCCTGGCGAAGGTGCACGCGAGGTGCGCACCCGGGGCAAACCGGGCTCCGACTTCGTGCACGCCGCACCTTGGAGCACACTTCGGAGCGCTCCTTGGTGCGCACCCAGGGCGCGCAACCCAGCCGAGGTGCCCACCCCGGCGAAGGTGCACGCGAGGTGCGCACCCGGGGCAAACCGGGCTCCGACTTCGTGCACGCCATGGTGCCCACCGCGGCGAAGGTGCACGCGAGGTGCGCACCCCGGGGCAAACCGGGCTCCGACTTCGTGCACCGCCGCACCTTGGAGCACACTTCGGAGCGCTCCTTGGTGCGCACCATGGTGCCCACCAGGGGCGCGCAACCCCGCCGAAGGTGCACGCGAGGTGCGCACCCCGGGGCAAACCGGGCTCCGACTTCGTGCACGCCGCACCTTGGAGCACACTTCGGAGCGCTCCTTGGTGCGCACCATGGTGCCCACCAGGGCGCGCAACCCCGCCGAAGGTGCACGCGAGGTGCGCACCCGGGGCAAACCGGGCTCCGACTTCGTGCACGCCGCACCTTGGAGCACACTTCGGAGCGCTCCTTGGTGCGCACCAGGGCGCGCAACCCAGCCGAGGTGCCCACCCCGGCGAAGGTGCGTACCCGGGGCAAACCGGGCTCCGACTTCGTGCACGCCGCACCT
Organism: Cryptomeria japonica; assembly: GCF_030272615.1. Lineage (NCBI taxonomy): Eukaryota > Viridiplantae > Streptophyta > Pinopsida > Cupressales > Cupressaceae > Cryptomeria > Cryptomeria japonica. The sequence continues at coordinate 77,680 of NW_026729073.1, read as the reverse complement.
TGGAGCACACTTCGGAGCGCTCCTTGGTGCGCACCATGGTGCCCACCAGGCCGCGCAACCCAGCCAAGGTGTGCGCACCAAGGTGCACGCGAGGTGCGCACCCGGGGCAAACCGGGGTCCGACTTCGTGCACGCCGCACCTTGGAGCACACATCGGGCGCTCCCGGGTTCGCACCGGCGTTGCGCACCGTGGTGGGCACCTCGGAGCACACCAAGGTGGGCAGCGAGGTGCGCACCTTTGATGCGATGCCTTCACTAATTTCCATAAAAGGCAAAAAAAAAAACGAGATTTTAAAATTTCCGTTTTGAAAAGATAGTGAGAAAAAGGGAATGCTGGTGCCATCTTGAGCCCAGCCCTGGTGCGCAGCCCAGCCAAGGTGTGCGCACCAAGGTGCCCACCCTGGCGAAGGTGCGCGCACCGGGCAATTAACCCAACTTCCAACTTCGCGCGCGCCAGGGTGGGAGCGCACCCCAACAACCGGTGCCTGGGAAGAGCCAATGCGAGAAACCCCACCAAACGCTCTGACAAAAAAAGAGGGGGCGCTCCAGTAACCCCGCTTCGGAGCGCACCCTGGGCAAACCCAGCCAAGGTGCCCACACCCGGCCAAGGTGCAGGCGAGGTGCGCACCCGGGGCAAACCGGGCTCCGACAACGTGCACGCCGCACCTTGGAGCACACTTCGTAGCGCTCCCGGGTGCGCACCTCAGAGCACACCAAGGTGGGCAGCGAGGTGCGCACCTTTGATGCGCTGCCTTCACTAATTTCCAGAAAAGGCAAAAAAAAAAGGAGATTTTAAAATTTCCGTTTTGAAAGATAGTGAAAAAAACGGAACGCGCGTGCCATCTTGAGCCCGCCCTGGTGCGCAGCCCAGGTAAGGTGCCCACCCTGGCAAAGGTGCGCACCCGGGCAATTAACCCTACTTCCGACTTCGTGCGCGCCAGGGTGGCAACCGGGCCTCGGAAGAGCCAATGCGAGAAACCCCACCAAACGCTCCGACAAAAAAAGAGGCGGCGCTCCAATAACCCCGCTTCGGAGCGCAGCCGGGGCAAACCCAGCCAAGGTGCCCACCCCCGACGAAGGTGCACGCGAGGTGCGCACCCCGGGGCAAACCGGGCTCCGACAACGTGCACGCAGCACCTTGGAGCACACTTCGAAGCACTCCCCGGGTGCCCCACCGGCGTTGCGCACCGTGGTGGGCAGCGAGGTGCGCACCTTTGATGCGCTGCCTTCACTAATTTCCAGAAAAAGGCAAAAAAAAAATGAGATTTTAAAATTTCCGTTTTGAAAAGATAGTGAAAAAAAAAGGAACGCGGGTGCCATCTTGAGCCCGCCCTGGTGCGCAGCCCAGGCAAGGCATGCGCACCAAGGTGCCCACCCGAGGTGCACACCCGGGGGCAAACCGGGCTCCGACTTCGTGCAGGCCGCACCTTGGAGCACACTTCGGAGCGCTCCTTGGTGCGCACCATGGTGCCCACCAGGGCGCGCAACCCAGCCAAGGTCTGCACACCAAGGTGCCCCACCCCGGCGAAGGTGCACGCGAGGTGCGCACCCGGGGCAAACCGGGCTCCGACTTCGTGCACGCCATGGTGCCCACCGCGGCGAAGGTGCACGCGAGGTGCGCACCCGGGGCAAACCGGGCTCCGACTTCGTGCACGCCGCACCTTGGAGCACACTTCGGAGCGCTCCTTGGTGCGCACCATGGTGCCCACCAGGGCGCGCAACCCCAGCCAAGGTGTGCGCACCAAGGTGCACGCGAGGTGCGCACCCGGGGCAAAACCGGGGTCCGACTTCGTGCACGCCGCACCTTGGAGCACACATCGGAGCGCTCCCAGGTTCGCACCAGCGTTGCGCACCTTTGATGCGCTGCCTTCACTAATTTCCAGAAAAGGCAAAAAAAAACGAGATTTTAAAATTTCCGTTCTGAAAGATAGTGAAAAAAAACGGAACGCGGGTGCCATCTTGAGCCCTTCCTGGTGCGCAGCCCCAGGCAAGTTGTGCGCACCAAGGTGCCCACCCTGGCGGAGGTGCGCGCCCGGGGCAATCCGGGCTCCGACTTCGTGCACTGCATGGTGCCCACCAAGGCGCGCAACCCAGCCAAGGTGCCCACCGCAGCGAAGGTGCACGCGAGGTGCGCACCCGAGGTGCACACCCGGGGCAAACCGGGCTCCGACTTCGTGCACAGCCGCACCTTGGAGCACACTTCAGAGCGCTCCTTGGTGCGCACCAGGGCGCGCAACCCAACCAAGGTCTGCACACCAAGGTGCTCACACCCGGCGAAGGTGCACGCGAGGTGCGCACCCCGGGGCAAACCGGGCTCGGACTTCGTGCACGCCGCACCTTGGAGCACACATCGGAGCGCTCCCCGGGTTCGCACCAGCATTGCGCACCTTTGATGCGCTCCAATAACCCCACTTCGGAGCGCACCAGAAACCCCACTGGACGCTTGGGCAAAAATGTAATGCGCACCCCGAAGCCCCTACCCAGAAATCCCCAGTTCGGACATGGGAGCTGCAACGGTAAAAAGCCCTCACTAAACTCTCGGACGGAAAGGTGGCTCGAGGGTAATGCCCGAAACCCCACTTCCACTTCCGCTCTTCGGAGCCCCGCCTAGCACTTGGACGAAAAAAATGCGGCACATGGGTTGCCGAGCTTGGCACCTGGATGAGAAACCCCTCTTCGGA
>NW_026729073.1:50000-65000 GCF_030272615.1 Cryptomeria japonica | reverse complement strand
GCGAGGCGAGGGATGGGGCGGGAAGGCCCCAACGGCTAGACGGAAGAGGCTTCAGGGCCACCTCGGAATGGTCCAAGCATCGGACGCGCTTGGGGCGACTGCCAGTGCCAACCCCTTATCCCGCGATGCGTCCGATACACAGATGGTTCCAAGGCGGCCGAGGAGCCTCACCGCATAGCAATCGGGGGTGCGAGGCGAGGGATGGGGCGGGAAGGCCCCAACGGCTAGACGGAAGAGGCTTCAGGGCCGCCTAGGAATGGTCCAAGCATCGGACACGCTTGGGGCGACTACCAGTGACAGCCCCCTATCCCGCGATGCGTCCGATACGAAGATGGTTCCAAGGCGGCCGAGGAGCCTCACCGCATAGCAATCGGGGTGCGAGGTGGGGGATGCGGCGAGATGGCCCCAACGGCTAGACGGAAGAGGCCACAGGGCCGCGTCGGAATAGTCCAAGCATCGGACGCGCTTGGGGCGACTACCAGTGACAACCCCTTATCCCGCGATGCGTCCGATACGAAGATAGTTCCAAGGCGGCCGAGGAGCCTCACCGCATAGCAATCGGGGTGCGAGGTGGGGGATGCGGCGAGATGGCCCCAACGGCTAGACGGAAGAGGCTGCAGGGCCGCCTCGGAATAGTCCAAGCATCGGACGCGCTTGGGGCCACTACCAGTGACAACCCCTTATCCCGCGATGCGTCCGATACGAAGATAGTTCCAAGGCGGCCGAAGAGCCTCACCGCATAGCAATCGGGGTGCGAGGTGGGGGATGCGGCGAGATGGCCCCAACGGCTAGACGGAAGAGGCCACAGGGCCGCCTCGGAATAGTCCAAGCATCGGACGCGCTTGGGGCGACTACCAGTGACAACCCCTTATCCCGCGATGCGTCCGATACGAAGATAGTTCCCAGGCGGCCGAGGAGCCTCACCGCATAGCAATCGGGGTGCGAGGCGAGGGATGCGGCGAGATGGCCCCAAAGGCTAGACGGAAGAGGCTGCAGGGCTGCCTCGGAATAGTCCAAGCATCGGACGCGCTTGGGGCGACTACCACTGCCAACCCCTTATCCCGCGATGCGTCCGATACACAGATAGTTCCGAGGCGGCCGAGGAGGTGGGGGATGCAGCGAGATGGCCCCAACGGCTAGACGGAAGAGGCTGCAGGGCCGCCTCGGAATAGTCCAAGCATCGGACGCGCTTGGGGCGACTACCAGTGACAACCCCTTATCCCGCGATGCGTCCGATACACAGATAGTTCCGAGGCGGCCAAGGAGCCTCACCGCATAGCAATCGTGGTGCGAGGTGGGGGATGCGGCGAGATGGCCCCAACGGCTAGACGGAAGAGGCTGCAGGGCCGCCTCGGAATGGTCCAAGCATCGGATGCGCTTGGGGCGACTACCACTGCCAACCCCTTATCCCGCGATGCGTCCGATACACAGATAGTTCCAAGGCGGCCGAGGAGCCTCACAGCATAGCAATCAGGGTGCGAGGCGAGGGATGCGGCGAGAAAGCCCCAACGGCTAGAGGGAAGAGGCTTCAGGTCCGCCTCGGAATGGTCCAAGCATCGGACGCGCTTGGGGCGACTACCAGTGACAACCCCTTATCCCGCGACGCGTCCGATACACAGATAGTTCCAAGGCGGCCGAGGAGCCTCACCGCATAGCAATCGGGGTGCGAGGCGAGGGATGCGGCGAGAAGGACCCAACGGCTACACGGAAGAGGCTTCGGGGCCGCCTCGGAATGGTCCAAGCATCGGACGCGCTTGGGGCGACTACCAGTGACAACCCCTTATCCCACGACGCGTCCGATACACAGATAGTTCCAAGGCGGCCGAGGAGCCTCACCGCATAGCAATCGGGGTGCGAGGCGAGGGATGCGGCGAGAACGACCCAACGGCTACACGGAAGAGGCTTCGGGGCCGCCTCGGAATGGTCCAAGCATCGGACGCGCTTGGGGCGACTACCAGTGACAACCCCTTATCCCGCGACGCGTCCGATACACAGATAGTTCCAAGGCGGCCGAGGAGCCTCACCGCATAGCAATCGGGGTGCGAGGCGAGGGATGCGGCGAGAAGGACCCAACGGCTAGACGGAAGAGGCTTCGGGTCCGCCTCGGAATGGTCCAAGCATCGGACGCGCTTGGGGCGACTACCAGTGACAACCCCTTATCCCGCGACGCGTCCGATACACAGATAGTTCCAAGGCGGCCGAGGAGCCTCACCGCATAGCAATCGGGGTGCGAGGCGAGGGATGCGGCGAGAAGGACCCAACGGCTAGACGGAAGAGGCTTCGGGTCCGCCTCGGAATGGTCCAAGCATCGGACGCGCTTGGGGCGACTACCAGTGACAACCCCTTATCCCGCGACGCGTCCGATACACAGATAGTTCCAAGGCGGCCGAGGAGCCTCACCGCATAGCAATCGGGGTGCGAGGCGAGGGATGCGGCGAGAAGGACCCAACGGCTAGACGGAAGAGGCTTCGGGTCCGCCTCGGAATGGTCCAAGCATCGGACGCGCTTGGGGCGACTACCAGTGACAACCCCTTATCCCGCGACGCGTCCGATACACAGATAGTTCCGAGGCGGCCGAGGAGCCTCACCGCATAGCAATCGGGGTGCGAGGCGAAGGATGCGGCGAGAAGGACCCAACGGCTAGACGGAAGAGGCTTCGGGTCCGCCTCGGAATGGTCCAAGCATCGGACGCGCTTGGGGCGACTACCAGTGACAACCCCTTATCCCGCGACGCGTCCGATACACAGATAGTTCCAAGGCGGCCGAGGAGCCTCACCGCATAGCAATCGGGGTGCGAGGCGAGGGATGCGGCGAGAAGGACCCAACGGCTAGACGGAAGAGGCTTCAGGGCCGCCTCGGAATGGTCCAAGCATCGAACGCGCTTGGGGCGACTACCAGTGACAACCCCTTATCCCGCGACGCGTCCGATACACAGATAGTTCCGAGGCGGCCGAGGAGCCTCACCGCATAGCAATCGGGGTGCGAGGCGAGGGATGCGGCGAGAAGGACCCAACGGCTAGACGGAAGAGGCTTCAGGGCCGCCTCGGAATGGTCCAAGCATCGGACGCGCTTGGGGCGACTACCAGTGACAACCCCTTATCCCGCGACGCGTCCGATACACAGATAGTTCCGAGGCGGCCGAGGAGCCTCACCGCATAGCAATCGGGGTGCGAGGCGAGGGATGCGGCGAGAAGGACCCAACGGCTAGACGGAAGAGGCTTCAGGGCCGCCTCGGAATGGTCCAAGCATCGGACGCGCTTGGGGCGACTACCAATGACAACCCCTTATCCCGCGACGCGTCCGATACACAGATAGTTCCGAGGCGGCCGAGGAGCCTCACCGCATAGCAATCGGGGTGCGAGGCGAGGGATGCGGCGAGAAGGACCCAACGGCTAGACGGAAGAGGCTTCAGGGCCGCCTCGGAATGGTCCAAGCATCGGACGCGCTTGGGGCGACTACCAGTGACAACCCCTTATCCCGCGACGCGTCCGATACACAGATAGTTCCGAGGCGGCCGAGGAGCCTCACCGCATAGCAATCGGGGTGCGAGGCGAGGGATGCGGCGAGAAGGACCCAACGGCTAGACGGAAGAGGCTTCAGGGCCGCCTCGGAATGGTCCAAGCATCGGACGCGCTTGGGGCGACTACCGTTGCCAACCCCTTATCCCGCGATGCGTCTGATACACAGATAGTTCCGAGGCGGCCGAGGAGCCTCACCGCATAGCAATCGGGTTGCGAGGCAGATTATTGGGAAGGGAACCCCCTGGGATGCGGCTCAAGCAGTGCCCAAAGGGACTGGAATGCGGAATCACATCGAGAGACCCAAATGCTATACGAGGGCTCAAATCGAATTATCGATTTGGCCACGACATGGACGCATCGGAACGACTACCTTTGCCGAACCACTCGCAATTGCATCCATACCGAAACCAATAGACATTTCCGTTAGAGCCCTCGCATAGCATTCGGGAATCTCGCATGCCCCTCTAAATCGACCAATGCTGGCGCTCAATGAAAATACGAGCGCTACCACCGTTCGAGCGCCAGCATTGGTCGAGTTAGAGGGGCACGGGGGAGAATGCTCCAGTCAACACCTCCCCTATATAAGTTATTTGTCCGATTCTCGCACAACCGTAGTCTGCCTCGTCGAATCAAACAACGGTCCCAGATTCCGACTTCCGTTCCGTAGAGACCCAAAAGCTAGATGGAGGCTCGCAAGAAAGAGAGTCGGCGCATAGCAATCGGGTTTCTCGAACGTTTAGGGACCGAGCTCACTTGCGGATAGGGCAAAATCCGCCAAGCAACCCAAAAGCTAGACGGGGGCTCGAATCGAATCGCCTAGGCGGCCACAACAACGACGTGTTGGATCGACTACCAGTGCCAAACCATTCAGCAAGACTAGTCTGTGTCGAGGCCGGATAGAGATTCTCAGAGAGCGCCCGCATAGCATTTAGGAGACCTGCCGCGTCCCTCACACTCGACAAATGGTGGTGCACGTTTATAAATCCGAGCGATCCCAACCCTTTCAAGCACCAACATCGGTCGAGATAGAGGGGCACGGAGGGGGCTGCGTGAGACAACACAGTCCCCTATATAAGTTATTTGTCCGATTCTCACACATCCGAAGAATGGTCATCAAATCGGACAACAGCCCAAACTTCCGACTTCCGTCCCAGAAAGCCCAAGAGCTATCTAAAACGTTCATGGCCGGAACTCGATCGCGGCTATACCAGTCCGCCAAGCAACCCAAAAGCTAGACTGGAGCTCTAGTCGAATCACCTCTGTGGCCATTGCAAGGACGTGTTGGAGCGACTACCATTGCCGAACCATTCCGCAGGTCGAGTCCATACCAAGGCCGCATAGAGATTCACGATGAGCTCCTGCATAGCAATCAGGAGACTTGCCGTGTCCATCACAATCGATAAATCCTGGTGCAAGATTTTTGCATCCGAGCGCTCCAACCAGTCGAGCACCAGCATCAATCGACATAAACGGGCACGGGGGGAGGATGCTCGAGAACACTACCTCCCCTATATAAGTTATTTGTCCGATTCTCAAGCAGCCGAAGTCTGGTCATCGAATCGGGTCAAAGACCACAACTTCCGACTTTACCCACAATGCAAGTCATCGAATCGAACATCGGCCCCCGAGTCGGACTCCATGCGTATGTCAGGTCATCGGACCCAAATTCCGCCTTCCTGCGCATGGCGGGCCATCAATATCAACTCGGTCATCGGACCCAAACTCCGCCTTTTTGCGTATGGCACGCCTTCAAATCGGTCATCGGACCCAAATTCCGCCTTCCTGTGCATGGCGGGCCATCAACATCAACTCGGTCATCGGACCCAAATTCCGCCTTTCTGCGCATGGCACGCCATCAACTCGGTCATCGGACCCAAATTCCGCCTTCCTGCGCATGGCAGGTCATCGGACACAAATTCAGACCTCGCCAATATGCCTACGTATCGAATCGGTCATCGGACCCAACTTCCGACTTCATCCATACTGTAGGGTCTTTGAGGTTGGCGCGGTGCGCTCAACCCAGGGAGTCGACCCATCGAAGCATACACCTCCCCTATATAAGCTATTTGTCCGATTCCCACACCTGTGTAGTTTGCACCTCTGACCAGGACATCGACCCCAACTTCCGAACTCGACTGCAACGACGGCACCAGCGCCTTGGTGCGCACCTTGCGACGCACAGTCCCAACATTCGCCTTCCTGCACATGGCAGGTCATCGGACCCAAATTCCGACCTCGCGAGTATGCCTACATATCGAATCGGTCATCGGACCCAACTTCCGACTTCATCCATACCGTAGGGTCTTTGAGGTTGGCGCGGTGCGCTCAACCCGGGGAGTCGACCCAACGAAGCATACACCTCCCCTATATAAGCTATTTGTCCGATTCCCACACCTGTGTAGTTTGCACCTCCGATCAAGACATCGACCCCAACTTCCGAACTCGCCTCCAACGACCGAACCAGCGCCTTGGTGCGCACCTTGCAACGCACAGTGCCAACATTCGCCTTCCTGCACGTGGCAGGTCATCGGACCCAAATTCCGACCTCGCGAGTATGCCTACATATCGAATCGGTCATCGGACCCAACTTCCGACTTCATCCATACCGTAGGGTCTTTGAGGTTGGCGCGGTGCGCTCAACCCGGGGAGTCGACCCAACGAAGCATACACCTCCCCTATATAAGCTATTTGTCCGATTCCCACACCTGTGTAGCTTGCACCTCCGATCAGGACATCGACCCCAACTTCCGAACTCGACTAAAAAGACCGCACCAGCGCCTTGGTGTGCACCTTGCAACGCACAGTGTCAACATTCGCCTTCCTGCACATGGCAGGTCATCGGACCCAAATTCCGACCTCATGAGCATACCTACTAATCGAATCGGTCATCGGACCCAACTTCCGACTTCATCCATACCGTAGGGTCTTTGAGGTTGGCGCGGTGCGCTCAACCTGGGGAGTCGACCCATCGAAGCATACACCTCCCCTATATAAGCTATTTGTCCGATTCCGACACCTGTGTAGTTTGCACCTCCGCTCAGGACATCGACCCCAACTTCCGAACTCGCCTGCAACGACCGAACCAGCGCCTTGGTGCGCACCAAAAGTGCGCACTTTTGGAGGGCACTTTTGTGCGCTCCAAAGGTGCGCACTTTTGGAGGGCACTTTTCTGCGCTCCAAAGGTGCGCACTTTTGGAGGGCACTTTTTGGAGGGCACTTTTCTGCGCTCCAAAGGTGCGCACTTTTGGAGGGCACTTTTTGGAGGGCACTTTTCTGCGCTCCAAAGGTGCGCACTTTTGGAGGGCACTTTTTGGAGGGCACTTTTCTGCGCTCCAAAGGTGCGCACTTTTGGAGGGCACTTTTTGGAGGGCACTTTTCTGCGCTCCAAAGGTGCGCACTTTTGGAGGGCACTTTTTGGAGGGCACTTTTCTGCGCTCCAAAGGTGCGCACTTTTGGAGGGCACTTTTTGGAGGGCACTTTTCTGCGCTCCAAAGGTGCGCACTTTTGGAGGGCACTTTTTGGAGGGCACTTTTCTGCGCTCCAAAGGTGCGCACTTTTGGAGGGCACTTTTTGGAGGGCACTTTTCTGCGCTCCAAAGGTGCGCACTTTTGGAGGGCACTTTTTGGAGGGCACTTTTCTGCGCTCCAAAGGTGCGCACTTTTGGAGGGCACTTTTTGGAGGGCACTTTTCTGCGCTCCAAAGGTGCGCACTTTTGGAGGGCACTTTTTGGAGGGCACTTTTCTGCGCTCCAAAGGTGCGCACTTTTGGAGGGCACTTTTGTGCACTCCAAAGGTGCGCACTTTTGGAGGGCACTTTTCCTGTGCTCCAAAGGTGCACACCTAGGTGAGCACCTTCGACCACACCTTGTAGCACACCAAACTCTGACTTTCGACTTCATCCGCAATGCAGGGTCTTTGAGGTTGGCGCAATGCGCACAACCAGGGGAGTCGACCCATCAAACCCAACACCTCCCCTATATAAGCTATTTGTCTGATTCTCATACATGCGTAGCCTGCAGGAGCAATTAGGACATCGACCCCAACTTTCGGCTTCTAAACGAAAACAAGGTCTTTGAGGTTGGTGTAATGCGAACAACTAGGGGAGTCAACCCATCAAACCCAACACCTCCCCTATATAAGCTATTTGTCTGATTCTCATACATGTGTAGTCTACAGGAGCAATTAGGACATCGACCCCAACTTTTGACTTCTTAACGAAAACAAGGTCTTTGAGGTTGACGTAATGCGCACAACCAGGGGAGTCGACCCATCAAACCCAACACCTCCCCTATATAAGCTATTTGTCCGATTCTCATACATGTGTAGCCTGCAGGAGCCATTAGGACATTGACCCCAACTTTTGACTTCTTAACGAAAACAAGGTCTTTGAGGTTGGCGTAATGCGCACAACCAAGGGAGTTGACCCATCAAACCCAACACCTCCCCTATATAAGCTATTTGTCTGATTCTCATACATGTGTAGCCTGCAACAACGATTAGGACATCCACCCCAACTTCTGAATTCGTCTGCGTTGACCGCACCAAAGGTGCACGCCTTGGTGCTCACCAAAATCCGACTTCCGACTTCTTCTGCTATGCGGGGTCTTTGAGGTTGGCGCAGTGCGCACAACCAGGGGAGTCAACCCACCGAATGCAACACCTCCCCTATATAAGCTATTTGTCTGATTCTCATACATGCGTAGACTGCAGCAATGATTAGGACATCCACCCCAACTTTTGACTTCTTAAACAAGACAGGGTCTTTGAAGTTGGTGCAGTGCACACAACCAGGGGAGTCGACCCATCAAACGCAACACCTCCCCTATATAAAGCTATTTGTCCGATTCTCATACGTGTAGTCTGCAGCAGCGATTAGGACATCGACCCCAACTTCCGAATTCGTTTGCATTGACCGCACCAAAGGTGCACGCCTTGGTGTGCACCCTGGAGTGCACTTTGGTGCTCACCTCGGTGCACACTTTGGTGTGCACCTCGGTGTGCACCAAAGGTGCGCACCTTGGAGCGCACCAAAGGTGTACACTTTGGAGCGCACCACATAGGGTCTTTGAGAGGTTGGCGCAGTGCGCACACCAAGGTGGGTGTTGAGGTGCGTGCCGAGGTGGGTGGGTGCTAGGGTGCGCTCCATGGTGGGTGCCAGGGTGGGTGCGTGCTAGGGTGGATTCCAAAGAGGGTCATAGGGTGGGTGCCAAGGTGGGTTGGTGATATAGTGGGTTCAAAGGTGGGTACTAGGGTGGGTTCCAAGGTGGGTCACAAGTTGGGTGCCAGGATGCGTGGGTGTTAGGTTGGGTGCCAAGGTGGGCTCCTGCGTGGGTGGGTGCTAGGGTGGGTTTCAAGGTGGACGCGAGGGCGGGTGCCAAGGTGGGTAACAAGTTGGGTGTTAGGATGGGTGAGTGCTAGAGTGGGTGCCAAGGTGGGTGGGTGCTAAGGTGGATGCCAAGGTGGTTCACAGGGTGGGTGGGTTCTAGGGTGAGTTCCAAGGTGGGTCACAGGTTCAGTGCTAGGGTGGGTGTCAAGGCGGGTGTCGAGGTGCCTGGGTGCTAGGGTGTGGATGCCAATGTGGGTCATAGGGTGGGTACTAGGGTGGGCTGCAATGTGGGTGCCAAGGTGGGTAACATGCTCGGTGGGTTCTAAATTGGGTGCCAGGGTGGGTGTGCACCCACCTTGCCCGAGGTGGGTGCCAAGGTGCCAGTGTGGGTGGGTGCTAAGGTGGATGCCAAGGTGGGTGAGAAGGTGGGTGATAGGTTGAGTGGTAGGATGGGTGGGTGCCAAGATGGGTCACAGGGTGGGTGCAAGGGTGGGTAGGTGCTAGGGTTGGTGTCAGGGTGGGTGGGTGCTAGGTTGGGTTCCAAGGTGGGTGCGAGGGTGAGTGTCAAGGTGGGTCACAGGTTAGGTGCTAGGATGGGTGAGTGCTAGGGTGCAAAGGTGCCAGGGTGGGTGCTAGGATGGGTCGATGCTAGGGTGAGTGGCAAGGTGGGTCCACAAGTGTCAAGGTGGGTGCCGAGGTGGGTGCCAAGTCGGCGACTGCTATGGTGGATGCCAAGGTGGGTCACGGGGTGGGTGCCAAGTTGCTAGGTTGGGTTCCAAGGTGGGTGCCAACGTGGGTGCTAGGGTGCGTGGGTTAAAGGGTGTGTCACAACGTGGGTGCCAGGATGGGTGCGCACCCACACTGGCCAAGACGGGTGCGGGTGCAAGGTTGGGTTCCAAGCCCGGTCACAGGCTGGGTGCTAGGATGGGTGGGTGCCAAGGTGGGCACCAGGGTGGGTGCACCCACCCTGGCCAAGGTGGGTCACGGGGTGGGTCCTAGGGTGGGTAACGGGGTGGGTACTAAGGTGCGTGCCAAGGTGGGTCATAGGGTGGGTGCCAAGGTGGGCACCAGGGTGGGTGTGCACCAACCCTAGCCAGGGTAGGTCACGGGGTGGTTGTCGGGGTGGGCGTCAAGGAGCCAAGGTGGGTGGCAAGTAGCCAAGTTGCGTGCCAAGGTGGGTGTCGGGGTGGGTGCCAAGGATCCAAGGTGGGTGCCAAGGAACCAAGGTGGGTGTCTGGGTGGGTGCCGAGGTGGGAGCCAGGGTGGGTCCCAAGGTGAGTGCAAAGGTGGGTGCCAGGGTCAAGGTGAGTGCCAATGTGGGTTCCAAGGTGCCAGGGTCAGGGTGAGTGCCAATGTGGGTTCAAAGGTGCTAAGTTGGGTGCGAGGTTGGGTGCGAGGGTGGGTGGGTGCCAAGGTGTGCTAGGTGGAAGCCCGGGTGGGTCGGCATCCCATGGGTGTCGAGTTGGGTGCCTGATGGGTGCTTCTTGTCAAGTTTTAGTCGTCGGGACTCATTTCGAGCCTTAGAGGTCGTTTCTTGTCCGGTTGCCCTGTCTTCGACCTGGGAACCCAATTTTGGTCCTCGGGTCCCATTTTTTTTTGTCTCGCATCCCACTTTTGGCCTGTGGCCTTTTCGGGGTCGATTCTCGTTTTGGGCATCAGAGCATGTTTCTTCTCCTAAAACCCAATATTTGTTTATTAAGTCTCGGAACACATTTTTGTTCTCGTGGACCCATCATGGGTCTTGGAACGCATTTGTGGTCCTTGGGTCCCATTTTGCATCCCGAAACTTGTGTTTTGGTGCTTGATCCCTATTTTGGGTGCCCACCTTGCACCAAGTGCGCACCCGGGGCAAACCGAGCGCCTTGGTGCACCGGGGCAAGATCGAGCGTGCACCCGAGGCGCCCCGAACATGCACCAAGGTGCACTCGGCCCACATGTGAGCGCAGGTCGTTGCGCCCGAGGTGGTGTGTGGGCACCGCGTTGCAGACGGGACACTGCACGCACACGACGCCCCCTCCAGGTGCACGCACGTAGGCCGGGCCGGGTGCACACCCGACGCCCTAGCAAGGTGCGCGCACCCGGGCAGGGCTCACACTTGGCGAACGGGGCGCACTTCGCGAGGGAGGGTGTGCACCTCGACGGGGGTGGGTGGCCGGGGTGGATTCGCACGTGGGTCGCGGTTTGCTAAGTACACACTGCGACAAGCTCATAACGGGTGCGATCATACCAGCGTTAGTGCACCGGATCCCATCAGAACTCCGCAGTTAAGCGCGCTTGGGCCGGAGTAGTACTGGGATGGGTGACCTCCCGGGAAGTCCCGGTGTTGCACCCTTTTTTAGTTTTTCGCCGGGCGTCGCAATGCTATTTGAATAAACCTTTTGCCCGTTTGCGTTCTCGTCGGGGCCGGGCCGGGCCGGGGTGCGCTGCCCGCACTACCGCGCGCGCGGGGGCGACACCGAGCGCGCACCCGAGGCGCCCCGAGCACACAGGCCACGGTGCAACCCGGGCGTTGTGCGCGCACCCCGGTGCGCCCGAGGTGCTGCGCGCGCACCCAGGTGAAATCGGTGTGCACCTCGGCCAGTGCGCGCTCGGTCGAGTCGCGCACGTTGGCCAAGGTGCACGGTGATGTTTCTTACTCTAAGGTTCCGCACCAGACGCCCGGGACAGGTGAGCGAAGCTGGGCGGGGCCGGGTGCGCGGCCGGGGCAGGTGCACGCAGCTGGAGAGAGCTTTGGAGCACACTTCGGAGCGCACCAATGATGCGCTCCATTCAAAAGTTTCCTGAAAAGGCAAAAAAAGTTGAGATTATAGAATTTCCCACTTGAGAGATTGTAAAAAAAAAAAATTTAAAATGAAGGAAACGCGGGTGCCAAGGTGTGCGCAGCCCAGCCAAGGTGTGCGCACCAAGGCGCCCACCCTGGCGAAGGTGCACGCAAGGTGCGCACCCGAGGCAAACCGGACAATTAACCCAACTTTCGACTTCGCGCGCACCTTGGAGCGCACTTCGGAGCGCTCCTTGGTGCGCACCAATCTTGGGCACCTCGGAGTGCACCATGGCGCCCACCAAGGTGCGCACCCGGGGCAAACCGAGCTCCGACTTCGTGCGCACCTTGGAGCGCACGAAAGGTGCGCACCATGGCGCCCACCAAGGTGCGCAGCCCAGCCAAGGCGTGCGCATCAAGGTGCGCACCCTGGCGAAGGTGCGCACCCGGGGCAAACCGAGCTCCGACTTCGTGCGCACCTTGGAGCGCACAAAAGGTGCGCAACCCAGCCAAGGTGTGCGCACCCCGGTCAAACCGAGCTCCGAATCGTGCGCACCAGAGGTGCACGCCATCGTGCGCACCTTGGAGCACACTTCGGAGCCCTCCTTGGTGCGCGCCGATGTTGCGCACCTCGGAGCGCACCCGGGGAAAACAATGCAATTAACCCGACTTTCGACTTCATGGGCACCTCGGAGCGCTCTCGGGTTCGCACCTCGGAGCACACCGAGGTGCCCACCCTGGCGAAGGTGCACGCGAGGTGCGCACCCGGGGCAAACCGGGCTCCGACTTCGTGCACGCCGCACCTTGGAGCACACTTCGGAGCGCTCCTTGGTGCGCACCAGGGCGCGCAACCCAGCCGAGGTGCCCACCCCGGCGAAGGTGCACGCGAGGTGCGCACCCGGGGCAAACCGGGCTCCGACTTCGTGCACGCCATGGTGCCCACCGCGGCGAAGGTGCACGCGAGGTGCGCACCCGGGGCAAACCGGGCTCCGACTTCGTGCACGCCGCACCTTGGAGCACACTTCGGAGCGCTCCTTGGTGCGCACCATGGTGCCCACCAGGGCGCGCAACCCCGCCGAAGGTGCACGCGAGGTGCGCACCCGGGGCAAACCGGGCTCCGACTTCGTGCACGCCGCACCTTGGAGCACACTTCGGAGCGCTCCTTGGTGCGCACCATGGTGCCCACCAGGGCGCGCAACCCCGCCGAAGGTGCACGCGAGGTGCGCACCCGGGGCAAACCGGGCTCCGACTTCGTGCACGCCATGGTGCGCACCGCGGCGAAGGTGCGCACCCGGGGCAAACCGGGCTCCGACTTCGTGCACGCCGCACCTTGGAGCACACTTCGGAGCGCTCCTTGGTGCGCACCAGGGCGCGCAACCCAGCCGAGGTGCCCACCCCGGCGAAGGTGCACGCGAGGTGCGTACCCGGGGCAAACCGGGCTCCGACTTCGTGCACGCCGCACCTTGGAGCACACTTCAGAGCGCTCCTTGGTGCGCACCATGGTGCCCACCAGGCCGCGCAACCCAGCCAAGGTGTGCGCACCAAGGTGCACGCGAGGTGCGCACCCGGGGCAAACCGGGGTCCGACTTCGTGCACGCCGCACCTTGGAGCACACATCGGGGCGCTCCCGGGTTCGCACCGGCGTTGCGCACCGTGGTGGGCACCTCGGAGCACACCAAGGTGGGCAGCGAGGTGCGCACCTTTGATGCGATGCCTTCACTAATTTCCATAAAAGGCAAAAAAAAAACGAGATTTTAAAATTTCCGTTTTGAAAGATAGTGAGAAAAAGGGAATGCTGGTGCCATCTTGAGCCCGCCCTGGTGCGCAGCCCAGCCAAGGTGTGCGCACCAAGGTGCCCACCCTGGCGAAGGTGCGCGCCCGGGCAATTAACCCAACTTCCAACTTCGCGCGCGCCAGGGTGGGAGCGCACCCAACAACCGGGCCTGGGAAGAGCCAATGCGAGAAACCCCACCAAACGCTCTGACAAAAAAAGAGGGGGCGCTCCAGTAACCCCGCTTCGGAGCGCACCCTGGGCAAACCCAGCCAAGGTGCCCACCCCGGCCAAGGTGCAGGCGAGGTGCGCACCCGGGGCAAACCGGGCTCCGACAACGTGCACGCCGCACCTTGGAGCACACTTCGTAGCGCTCCCGGGTGCGCACCTCAGAGCACACCAAGGTGGGCAGCGAGGTGCGCACCTTTGATGCGCTGCCTTCACTAATTTCCAGAAAAGGCAAAAAAAAAAGGAGATTTTAAAATTTCCGTTTTGAAAGATAGTGAAAAAAACGGAACGCGCGTGCCATCTTGAGCCCGCCCTGGTGCGCAGCCCAGGTAAGGTGCCCACCCTGGCAAAGGTGCGCACCCGGGCAATTAACCCTACTTCCGACTTCGTGCGCGCCAGGGTGGCAACCGGGCCTCGGAAGAGCCAATGCGAGAAACCCCACCAAACGCTCCGACAAAAAAAGAGGCGGCGCTCCAATAACCCCGCTTCGGAGCGCAGCCGGGGCAAACCCAGCCAAGGTGCCCACCCCGACGAAGGTGCACGCGAGGTGCGCACCCGGGGCAAACCGGGCTCCGACAACGTGCACGCAGCACCTTGGAGCACACTTTGAAGCACTCCCGGGTGCCCACCGGCGTTGCGCACCGTGGTGGGCAGCGAGGTGCGCACCTTTGATGCGCTGCCTTCACTAATTTCCAGAAAAAGGCAAAAAAAAATGAGATTTTAAAATTTCCGTTTTGAAAGATAGTGAAAAAAAAGGAACGCGGGTGCCATCTTGAGCCCGCCCTGGTGCGCAGCCCAGGCAAGGCATGCGCACCAAGGTGCCCACCCGAGGTGCACACCCGGGGCAAACCGGGCTCCGACTTCGTGCAGGCCGCACCTTGGAGCACACTTCGGAGCGCTCCTTGGTGCGCACCATGGTGCCCACCAGGGCGCGCAACCCAGCCAAGGTCTGCACACCAAGGTGCCCACCCCGGCGAAGGTGCACGCGAGGTGCGCACCCGGGGCAAACCGGGCTCCGACTTCGTGCACGCCATGGTGCCCACCGCGGCGAAGGTGCACGCGAGGTGCGCACCCGGGGCAAACCGGGCTCCGACTTCGTGCACGCCGCACCTTGGAGCACACTTCGGAGCGCTCCTTGGTGCGCACCATGGTGCCCACCAGGGCGCGCAACCCAGCCAAGGTGTGCGCACCAAGGTGCACGCGAGGTGCGCACCCGGGGCAAACCGGGGTCCGACTTCGTGCACGCCGCACCTTGGAGCACACATCGGAGCGCTCCCAGGTTCGCACCAGCGTTGCGCACCTTTGATGCGCTGCCTTCACTAATTTCCAGAAAAGGCAAAAAAAAACGAGATTTTAAAATTTCCGTTCTGAAAGATAGTGAAAAAAACGGAACG
>NW_026729073.1:12500-40000 GCF_030272615.1 Cryptomeria japonica | reverse complement strand
ATGCAGCATTGATAGCAATCGAGGTGTGAGGCGAAGGATGCAGAAGTGAGAGCCGAGGGATGTAGCAGAGATAGCAATCGGGGTGTGTGATGCAGAAGAGATAGCAATCGAGGTGTGCGGTGGGAAGGGCCCAGCAGCCAGAATGCATGAAGCGACGGATGAAGCAGTGATGACAACCGGGCTGTGAGGAGAGGAGGGATGCAGCCAAGAAAGCAATCAGGGCTCGAGGCAAGGGATGCATCAAGGATAGCAATCATGTTGTGAGGCGAGATTCCAAAGGCTAAACGTGAGAGGCTGCAGGGTCGACTCAGAGAGGTCTATGCATGTGAGAGGCTGAAAGCAAGGTCGACTCGGAGCGGTCTATGCATCGGGCGCGCTTGGGGCGACTACCAGTGCCAACCCCTTATCCCGCGACGCGTCCGACAAAGAGAACGTTCCAAGGCGGCAGAGGAGGTTACCAGCCGAAGGATGCAGTAGCAATAACAGGTATAGTTCCGCGGCGGCCGAGAAGACTCACCGCATAGGAATCGGGATGCGAGGCGAGGGATGCGGCGGGAAGGCCCCGACGGCTAAACGGAAGAGGCTGCAGGGCCGCCTCGGAATGGTCCAAGCATCGGATGCGATTGGGACGACTACCAGTGCCAACCCCTTATCCCGCGATGCGTCCGATACACAGATAGTTCCAAGGCGGCCGAGGAGCCTCACCGCATATCAATCGGGGTGCGAGGCGAGGGATGGGGCGGGAAGGCCCCAACGGCTAGACGGAAGAGGCTTCAGGGCCACCTCGGAATGGTCCAAGCATCGGACGCGCTTGGGGCGACTGCCAGTGCCAACCCCTTATCCCGCGATGCGTCCGATACACAGATGGTTCCAAGGCGGCCGAGGAGCCTCACCGCATAGCAATCGGGGGTGCGAGGCGAGGGATGGGGCGGGAAGGCCCCAACGGCTAGACGGAAGAGGCTTCAGGGCCGCCTAGGAATGGTCCAAGCATCGGACACGCTTGGGGCGACTACCAGTGACAGCCCCCTATCCCGCGATGCGTCCGATACGAAGATGGTTCCAAGGCGGCCGAGGAGCCTCACCGCATAGCAATCGGGGTGCGAGGTGGGGGATGCGGCGAGATGGCCCCAACGGCTAGACGGAAGAGGCCACAGGGCCGCGTCGGAATAGTCCAAGCATCGGACGCGCTTGGGGCGACTACCAGTGACAACCCCTTATCCCGCGATGCGTCCGATACGAAGATAGTTCCAAGGCGGCCGAGGAGCCTCACCGCATAGCAATCGGGGTGCGAGGTGGGGGATGCGGCGAGATGGCCCCAACGGCTAGACGGAAGAGGCTGCAGGGCCGCCTCGGAATAGTCCAAGCATCGGACGCGCTTGGGGCCACTACCAGTGACAACCCCTTATCCCGCGATGCGTCCGATACGAAGATAGTTCCAAGGCGGCCGAAGAGCCTCACCGCATAGCAATCGGGGTGCGAGGTGGGGGATGCGGCGAGATGGCCCCAACGGCTAGACGGAAGAGGCCACAGGGCCGCCTCGGAATAGTCCAAGCATCGGACGCGCTTGGGGCGACTACCAGTGACAACCCCTTATCCCGCGATGCGTCCGATACGAAGATAGTTCCCAGGCGGCCGAGGAGCCTCACCGCATAGCAATCGGGGTGCGAGGCGAGGGATGCGGCGAGATGGCCCCAAAGGCTAGACGGAAGAGGCTGCAGGGCTGCCTCGGAATAGTCCAAGCATCGGACGCGCTTGGGGCGACTACCACTGCCAACCCCTTATCCCGCGATGCGTCCGATACACAGATAGTTCCGAGGCGGCCGAGGAGGTGGGGGATGCAGCGAGATGGCCCCAACGGCTAGACGGAAGAGGCTGCAGGGCCGCCTCGGAATAGTCCAAGCATCGGACGCGCTTGGGGCGACTACCAGTGACAACCCCTTATCCCGCGATGCGTCCGATACACAGATAGTTCCGAGGCGGCCAAGGAGCCTCACCGCATAGCAATCGTGGTGCGAGGTGGGGGATGCGGCGAGATGGCCCCAACGGCTAGACGGAAGAGGCTGCAGGGCCGCCTCGGAATGGTCCAAGCATCGGATGCGCTTGGGGCGACTACCACTGCCAACCCCTTATCCCGCGATGCGTCCGATACACAGATAGTTCCAAGGCGGCCGAGGAGCCTCACAGCATAGCAATCAGGGTGCGAGGCGAGGGATGCGGCGAGAAAGCCCCAACGGCTAGAGGGAAGAGGCTTCAGGTCCGCCTCGGAATGGTCCAAGCATCGGACGCGCTTGGGGCGACTACCAGTGACAACCCCTTATCCCGCGACGCGTCCGATACACAGATAGTTCCAAGGCGGCCGAGGAGCCTCACCGCATAGCAATCGGGGTGCGAGGCGAGGGATGCGGCGAGAAGGACCCAACGGCTACACGGAAGAGGCTTCGGGGCCGCCTCGGAATGGTCCAAGCATCGGACGCGCTTGGGGCGACTACCAGTGACAACCCCTTATCCCACGACGCGTCCGATACACAGATAGTTCCAAGGCGGCCGAGGAGCCTCACCGCATAGCAATCGGGGTGCGAGGCGAGGGATGCGGCGAGAACGACCCAACGGCTACACGGAAGAGGCTTCGGGGCCGCCTCGGAATGGTCCAAGCATCGGACGCGCTTGGGGCGACTACCAGTGACAACCCCTTATCCCGCGACGCGTCCGATACACAGATAGTTCCAAGGCGGCCGAGGAGCCTCACCGCATAGCAATCGGGGTGCGAGGCGAGGGATGCGGCGAGAAGGACCCAACGGCTAGACGGAAGAGGCTTCGGGTCCGCCTCGGAATGGTCCAAGCATCGGACGCGCTTGGGGCGACTACCAGTGACAACCCCTTATCCCGCGACGCGTCCGATACACAGATAGTTCCAAGGCAGCCGAGGAGCCTCACCGCATAGCAATCGGGGTGCGAGGCGAGGGATGCGGCGAGAAGGACCCAACGGCTAGACGGAAGAGGCTTCGGGTCCGCCTCGGAATGGTCCAAGCATCGGACGCGCTTGGGGCGACTACCAGTGACAACCCCTTATCCCGCGACGCGTCCGATACACAGATAGTTCCAAGGCGGCCGAGGAGCCTCACCGCATAGCAATCGGGGTGCGAGGCGAGGGATGCGGCGAGAAGGACCCAACGGCTAGACGGAAGAGGCTTCGGGTCCGCCTCGGAATGGTCCAAGCATCGGACGCGCTTGGGGCGACTACCAGTGACAACCCCTTATCCCGCGACGCGTCCGATACACAGATAGTTCCGAGGCGGCCGAGGAGCCTCACCGCATAGCAATCGGGGTGCGAGGCGAAGGATGCGGCGAGAAGGACCCAACGGCTAGACGGAAGAGGCTTCGGGTCCGCCTCGGAATGGTCCAAGCATCGGACGCGCTTGGGGCGACTACCAGTGACAACCCCTTATCCCGCGACGCGTCCGATACACAGATAGTTCCAAGGCGGCCGAGGAGCCTCACCGCATAGCAATCGGGGTGCGAGGCGAGGGATGCGGCGAGAAGGACCCAACGGCTAGACGGAAGAGGCTTCAGGGCCGCCTCGGAATGGTCCAAGCATCGAACGCGCTTGGGGCGACTACCAGTGACAACCCCTTATCCCGCGACGCGTCCGATACACAGATAGTTCCGAGGCGGCCGAGGAGCCTCACCGCATAGCAATCGGGGTGCGAGGCGAGGGATGCGGCGAGAAGGACCCAACGGCTAGACGGAAGAGGCTTCAGGGCCGCCTCGGAATGGTCCAAGCATCGGACGCGCTTGGGGCGACTACCAGTGACAACCCCTTATCCCGCGACGCGTCCGATACACAGATAGTTCCGAGGCGGCCGAGGAGCCTCACCGCATAGCAATCGGGGTGCGAGGCGAGGGATGCGGCGAGAAGGACCCAACGGCTAGACGGAAGAGGCTTCAGGGCCGCCTCGGAATGGTCCAAGCATCGGACGCGCTTGGGGCGACTACCAATGACAACCCCTTATCCCGCGACGCGTCCGATACACAGATAGTTCCGAGGCGGCCGAGGAGCCTCACCGCATAGCAATCGGGGTGCGAGGCGAGGGATGCGGCGAGAAGGACCCAACGGCTAGACGGAAGAGGCTTCAGGGCCGCCTCGGAATGGTCCAAGCATCGGACGCGCTTGGGGCGACTACCAGTGACAACCCCTTATCCCGCGACGCGTCCAATACACAGATAGTTCCGAGGCGGCCGAGGAGCCTCACCGCATAGCAATCGGGGTGCGAGGCGAGGGATGCGGCGAGAAGGACCCAACGGCTAGACGGAAGAGGCTTCAGGGCCGCCTCGGAATGGTCCAAGCATCGGACGCGCTTGGGGCGACTACCGTTGCCAACCCCTTATCCCGCGATGCGTCTGATACACAGATAGTTCCGAGGCGGCCGAGGAGCCTCACCGCATAGCAATCGGGTTGCGAGGCAGATTATTGGGAAGGGAACCCCCTGGGATGCGGCTCAAGCAGTGCCCAAAGGGACTGGAATGCGGAATCACATCGAGAGACCCAAATGCTATACGAGGGCTCAAATCGAATTATCGATTTGGCCACGACATGGACGCATCGGAACGACTACCTTTGCCGAACCACTCGCAATTGCATCCATACCGAAACCAATAGACATTTCCGTTAGAGCCCTCGCATAGCATTCGGGAATCTCGCATGCCCCTCTAAATCGACCAATGCTGGCGCTCAATGAAAATCCGAGCGCTACCACCGTTCGAGCGCCAGCATTGGTCGAGTTAGAGGGGCACGGGGGAGAATGCTCCAGTCAACACCTCCTGTAACGGGTCTGCATTGGGCAGAATACTTGCACAGTTTTTGGATCGGGTCCAGCCTTAGTGGGGTTCCATTTTGCATCGGAACTCTTTCTTTTGCATAGCCGACATGGAATTGGTGTTTCACACAGCCGACTTAATTCATTTCATCGGCGGGGCCGATATGTTTTATTTCTTTGGCGGGGGCCGACATGGGACTTGGCCGATGTTCTTCTTAGCGCGGACTTAACTCATATGAGTCCGGACCTATATGGGCGCTAATTTTCCATTGGCGGGATTCCTTTTGGGCCGGCCCTATCCGCCCAACGGCTCTTTTATTTGGGTCCGACCCTCCAGTATATAAGATGAGCGGGATGCTCATTCTTGGCAGGAAAGCAGAAGCAGATTCAGAATCAGGATCATCAGCGATCAAGCATTCGGCAGCGAGCAGACGAGCAGACAGATGCGAGTCTTCGGCGTCGCAAGTCTGAGTGCGAGTATTGCAGCGAGGGACTTTATTGCTCAGGCGAGCATTGGGGTCTTGTGACTTGGCGATCTGGCACCTCGAGGAGCTAACTGGTTCTCCTCTCGAGCGAGCCGATCCCAGTCTGAGTCGAAGGGACTCTTTGTAACCTGTTCGAGTCAGATTGGCTGGCTGGGCAATCCATTTGGGGGCGACCGGTATTTCTCAATACCGAGTTCTATCCAGCATTGTAATCTTTGAGGATAATAATAAAGGATATGGGCACCTCGCCCCACCTTTGAATGTTGTGTTGTCTATTTTATTCCGCATTGCATCGTATCCTTTTATGCATTCTGGGAGCAAGTCGATCTGCATTTTCATTGTGCATTCCGCTTTAGCGCAATATTGGAAGGGACGAGGCGTAGGCCGAAGGTCTCTGACCTTGAACGGATCCGAGTCGGGTCGGGACTTGTCGGTGCCGCACAGGCTTAACTCCCAAAGCCCGTGACAGTTGGTATCAGAGCTTCGGATCAGATCCGGGTCTGTGCAGATCGAAAGATGGCAGATACAGATAGTCAGCATGAAGTGGAGGTCGTGCAACCTGAGAGTAAGGCTGCGAAGGTGTCTTCGAAGGGGAAAGATCCGAAGCACCGCGATTGGCTCCAAGACCATGAAAATCGACTCGAGGACTTGGAACAGTCCGACCTCGAGGAGCGCATGACGGCAGAGTGGTCGAAGCTGGCGGAACAGATAGAGTCTTTGAGGGAAGAGATCCGCTTCCTCAAAGAGGGGCAACAGATCTTCCATTCGTTGTTGCAGGGAGGAACGCATGGTTCTAAGGCAACTCGAGTTGGAACTTATGACGGTGAGCGCGATGACAAGGCACTTGATAATTTCTTCTGGGATGTTGAGGAGTACCTGTCGTGTGCACCGAAGACGTCTGATGAGGCACAGGTCAAGGATATTGCAACATACCTTACCGGCAGTGCGAAGCTGTGGTGGCGAACGCATCAGGCAGATGAACGCGCTGGGAAGACGGTGAAACCGATCAAGTCCTGGGCTGACTTGAAGGCAGCGCTTCATGATCAATTCCGACCTGGGAATTCGGATTGGATCATCCGATCCAGGTTCGATGAACTCAAGCATACTGGCACTATTCGAGAGTATGTCAAGGCATTTCAGGTGTTGGATTTGGAATGCACCAAGTTGAGCGACTTCGAGAAGTTATTCCTCTTCACTAAGGGTCTGCAACCCTGGGCGAAGGATGAGCTGAGGAGACAGAAAGTTCAGACTTTGGCCGAGGCGATCACAGTTGCGGATGGGCTGCTCGATTATAAGGGCGATGCAGCTAGGGGCTTTGGTGGAGCTCGAACAGACTACAAGAAGAACTTCCGCCGGAAAGAGAAGAAGGGAGGCGGACCTCCTTCTGATCCTAACGGCGAGCCCAGGAAGAAGAAACCGAAGAAGTCGAATGGAGAAGGCAACCCGAAGAAGAAAGATCACACACAGACTGAGAAGAAGAAGGATCGTGATCCAGGGTGTTTCATCTGTGGCAAAGATGATCACTGGGCACGGAGCTGTCCAGATCGGAGTAGGATCAACGCGCTGTTGTTCGAGGAGAAGAAGTTGCCCGCAATGAGCACCTTGCAACTCCTGAATGCAGTGCAACATTCTACCGAAGTGGCCGATAAGCACGAGTTGTGTTTTGTGGAGACTTTCTTTGGCAACAAGAAGGTGCTAGCTATGGTGGATTCAGGTGCCACCCACAACTACATCTCCGCATGCCGAGCGAAGAAGCTTGGACTCAAGATCGAGCCCACTACAAATCAGTTCAAGGCGGTGACCGCACCCGCGCAGCAGGTGAGCGGTGAGATCCATAAGGAAGTCATCCGAGTTGGGTCGTGGCAGGGTGTGCTTGATTTGATCGCCATTGGAATGAATGAGTTCGATCTCATACTCGGGCAGGAGTTCTTGAGGTCGGCATCAGCAGCTGTGGTGCCACACTTGAGCTGTTTGCTGATATTGGATCCGAGCAGACCAAGTATGGTTCCGATGATGAAGAGCGTGGAACAGGATCTCCTGTTGAATGCGCTCAGTGCTAAGCAGGTTGGCAAGGGAAGGCGAGAGGAGTTGTTTTTGGCCGCACTGATTGGAGATTGGGATGAAGGAGAGTCGTCAGGACCCTCTAACACCTCGGCGATCCAGGATGTGTTGTCCGAGTTTGCGGATGTTATGCCAGACCAGCTCCCAGCTGTGTTACCACCGAGGAGGCACGTTGATCATAGGATCGAACTGGAGTCAGGGGCAAGACCACCAGCGAAGGCTCCTTATCGACTCTCCGCACCAGAGATGGAAGAGTTGAGGAAGCAGTTGGCAGAGCTCGCTGAGGCAGGATACTTGCGTCCCTCCAGATCACCTTATGCTGCTCCAGTATTGTTCCAGCGCAAGAAGGATGGAAGCCTTCGGATGTGTGTGGACTATCGAGCTTTGAACAAGCTCACCATCAAGAACAAGTATCCGTTACCTCTCATAGCGGATAGCTTTGATCGACTGGTCGATGCAAGAGTGTTCACCAAGTTGGACCTGAGGCAGGGTTACTATCAGATCAGGATCGCGCCAGGTGATGAGGAGAAGACCGCGATCACGACGAGGTATGGTAGCTATGAATTCTTGGTTATGCCTTTTGGTCTCACTAACGCTCCTGCAACCTTCAGCACCTTGATGAACGATGTGTTTCGCTCATTATTGGACAAGTGCGTTGTTGTGTATCTGGATGACATTTTGGTATACAGTCGAGACATGGAGGAACACAAGCGGCACCTTCAGGAGGTGTTTGCTTTGTTGAGAGAACATCAGCTGTTCGCAAAGAAGGAAAAGTGTGCTTTTGCGCAGGAGGAAGTGCCGTTTCTGGGCCATATTCTTGGTCGTGGCCAGATCCGACCAGACCCGGAGAAGCTTCAGGCAATCCGAGACTGGGAGCCGCTTCGCAATGTGCATGAGGTGAGACAGTTCCTTGGTTTAGCTAACTACTATCGCAAGTTTGTAGCAGGCTATTCCCGGATTGCGAGCCCCTTGACGGATCTGTTGAAGAAGGACCGCGGATGGAAATGGGGCGATAAGCAGCAGACAGCATTTGAGTTGCTAAAAGACAAGTTGACTGAGGAGCCAGTCCTTGCTTTGCCGAAATATGGCCAACCTTTTGAGGTCCAAACCGATGCGTCCGACTATGCCATGGGTGGAGTTTTGATGCAGGATGGGCCTCCTGTGGCATATGAATCTCGGAAGTTGAATGACAGAGAGAGGAACTACTCGGCGCATGAGAAAGAGATGACTGCGATAGTGCACTGTTTGAGAACTTGGAGGCATTACTTGCTGGGGGTGCCGTTCATAGTGAAGACAGACAATGTCAGCTCCACTTACTTCAAGACTCAGTCTAAGCTCACCCCGAAGCAGGCGAGGTGGCAAGAATTCCTGGCAGAATTCGACTTTGAGCTGATATACAATCCGGGGCGACATAATGTGGTAGCCGATGCACTTAGCAGGAAGGCACAGCTTGGTGCTTTGAAGCTCCTGGGTCAGAGCCAAGTTGTGTTGAACGAAGACATGATTGAGAAAATCAAGGAGGGACTGGAGAATGACTCGCAGGCGTGGCAGATTGTATTGCAGGTGCAAGCTGGGCGAACTCGGAAGTTCACACTTCAGGATGGACTCCTGTACTTTGCCGCAAACCGAGTCTACCTTCCGAAGTGGAGAGATGTTCGCAAGGAGGTCTTGCAGGAGTGTCATGATTCCGTTTGGGCAGGGCATCCGGGACAGAAGCGAACAATGGCCTTGTTGGAAAGAGGCTTCTACTGGCCTAACATGAGGGACGATGTTGAGAGGCATGTGAGGACTTGCCTCACTTGTCAGCAAGACAAAGCTCAGATGTTGCAGCCGGCGGGCTTGTTGCGTCCTCTCCCCGTTCCTGTGCGACCTTGGGCAAGTGTGAGCATGGACTTCATCACACAGTTGCCGGAGGTAGATGGACATTCTAGCATCATGGTCGTGGTAGACAGGTTCAGTAAGTATGCAATATTCATTGCATGTAAGACCTCGTGTCCAGCCGAGGAGGCGGCCGAGCTCTTTTTCAAGAATGTGGTCAAAAACTGGGGTATACCTTTGAGCATTGTAAGTGATCGGGACCCTCGATTCACTTCGAGCTTCTGGCAGGAGTTGTTCAAGATTGTTGGGACCCGACTCCTGATGAGTTCGGGGTTCCATCCCCAGACTGATGGACAGACAGAGCGGATTAATGGCATCCTCGAAGACTACCTAAGGCACTTCGTAGTCTCGGATCAGAGGAACTGGCCTAAGCTGCTGGATGTGGCCCAGTTCTCCTACAATCTGCAGAGGAGTGAGTCCTCGAAGTTCAGTCCTTTTGAGTTGGCTACGGGCCAACAACCTCTTTCACCCCACACAGTCTTGGCAGGATACCAAGGCGAGAATGTTGATGCAACAGAACGACTGAAGAGCTGGAATGAGAAGGTGGACTTGGCTCGTTACCATCTCACCCAGGCTTCAGACAGGATGAAGAAGTTTGCTGACAGACACAGGCGTCGATTGGAGTTTGATGTTGGCGACAAAGTTTTGGTTCGCATGGATCAGGACCGATTCAAAGTCCCAAAGGGGCTGAGTGCTTCGTTGGTCAGACGATTTGATGGACCTTTCGAAGTCATTCGGAAGATCAATCCCGTCGCCTACCAACTCAACTTACCCCTCCATCTCAAGACTCATCCTGTTTTCCACGTCTCTCAGTTGAGACCGCATCATCCAGATGACGAAGATCTGATAAGAAATATTCCGAACAGAGGCCCGGCGAATGTGTTGGACAATCCGGACCGCAGAGTCAGCCAGGTCCTTGCAATGCGAACACGAGGAGGAGGCAAGAACGGCATCCGTGAGTTCTTGGTGATGTTCGAAGGACAGGGACGCGACTCCGCTTCCTGGGAACGCAGTGAGTCGTTATGGCGAGACGAGGAGATAATCATGGAATTCCTCTCCAGGAGGAACCCGCCCAGACAGGAGTAGATTTCTGGGTCAATGCCTCCCAGTGCTTTGTGCAGGGGTGCTGGCGTCGAGGGCGCCGCCACTAGTTTAGTGGGGGAGGATGTAACGGGTCTGCATTGGGCAGAATACTTGCACAGTTTTTGGATCGGGTCCAGCCTTAGTGGGGTTCCATTTTGCATCGGAACTCTTTCTTTTGCATAGCCGACATGGAATTGGTGTTTCACACAGCCGACTTAATTCATTTCATCGGCGGGGCCGATATGTTTTATTTCTTTGGCGGGGGCCGACATGGGACTTGGCCGATGTTCTTCTTAGCGCGGACTTAACTCATATGAGTCCGGACCTATATGGGCGCTAATTTTCCATTGGCGGGATTCCTTTTGGGCCGGCCCTATCCGCCCAACGGCTCTTTTATTTGGGTCCGACCCTCCAGTATATAAGATGAGCGGGATGCTCATTCTTGGCAGGAAAGCAGAAGCAGATTCAGAATCAGGATCATCAGCGATCAAGCATTCGGCAGCGAGCAGACGAGCAGACAGATGCGAGTCTTCGGCGTCGCAAGTCTGAGTGCGAGTATTGCAGCGAGGGACTTTATTGCTCAGGCGAGCATTGGGGTCTTGTGACTTGGCGATCTGGCACCTCGAGGAGCTAACTGGTTCTCCTCTCGAGCGAGCCGATCCCAGTCTGAGTCGAAGGGACTCTTTGTAACCTGTTCGAGTCAGATTGGCTGGCTGGGCAATCCATTTGGGGGCGACCGGTATTTCTCAATACCGAGTTCTATCCAGCATTGTAATCTTTGAGGATAATAATAAAGGATATGGGCACCTCGCCCCACCTTTGAATGTTGTGTTGTCTATTTTATTCCGCATTGCATCGTATCCTTTTATGCATTCTGGGAGCAAGTCGATCTGCATTTTCATTGTGCATTCCGCTTTAGCGCAATATTGGAAGGGACGAGGCGTAGGCCGAAGGTCTCTGACCTTGAACGGATCCGAGTCGGGTCGGGACTTGTCGGTGCCGCACAGGCTTAACTCCCAAAGCCCGTGACACCTCCCCTATATAAGTTATTTGTCCGATTCTCGCACAACCGTAGTCTGCCTCGTCGAATCAAACAACGGTCCCAGATTCCGACTTCCGTTCCGTAGAGACCCAAAAGCTAGATGGAGGCTCGCAAGAAAGAGAGTCGGCGCATAGCAATCGGGTTTCTCGAACGTTTAGGGACCGAGCTCACTTGCGGATAGGGCAAAATCCGCCAAGCAACCCAAAAGCTAGACGGGGGCTCGAATCGAATCGCCTAGGCGGCCACAACAACGACGTGTTGGATCGACTACCAGTGCCAAACCATTCAGCAAGACTAGTCTGTGTCGAGGCCGGATAGAGATTCTCAGAGAGCGCCCGCATAGCATTTAGGAGACCTGCCGCGTCCCTCACACTCGACAAATGGTGGTGCACGTTTATAAATCCGAGCGATCCCAACCCTTTCAAGCACCAACATCGGTCGAGATAGAGGGGCACGGAGGGGGCTGCGTGAGACAACACAGTCCCCTATATAAGTTATTTGTCCGATTCTCACACATCCGAAGAATGGTCATCAAATCGGACAACAGCCCAAACTTCCGACTTCCGTCCCAGAAAGCCCAAGAGCTATCTAAAACGTTCATGGCCGGAACTCGATCGCGGCTATACCAGTCCGCCAAGCAACCCAAAAGCTAGACTGGAGCTCTAGTCGAATCACCTCTGTGGCCATTGCAAGGACGTGTTGGAGCGACTACCATTGCCGAACCATTCCGCAGGTCGAGTCCATACCAAGGCCGCATAGAGATTCACGATGAGCTCCTGCATAGCAATCAGGAGACTTGCCGTGTCCATCACAATCGATAAATCCTGGTGCAAGATTTTTGCATCCGAGCGCTCCAACCAGTCGAGCACCAGCATCAATCGACATAAACGGGCACGGGGGGAGGATGCTCGAGAACACTACCTCCCCTATATAAGTTATTTGTCCGATTCTCAAGCAGCCGAAGTCTGGTCATCGAATCGGGTCAAAGACCACAACTTCCGACTTTACCCACAATGCAAGTCATCGAATCGAACATCGGCCCCCGAGTCGGACTCCATGCGTATGTCAGGTCATCGGACCCAAATTCCGCCTTCCTGCGCATGGCGGGCCATCAATATCAACTCGGTCATCGGACCCAAACTCCGCCTTTTTGCGTATGGCACGCCTTCAAATCGGTCATCGGACCCAAATTCCGCCTTCCTGTGCATGGCGGGCCATCAACATCAACTCGGTCATCGGACCCAAATTCCGCCTTTCTGCGCATGGCACGCCATCAACTCGGTCATCGGACCCAAATTCCGCCTTCCTGCGCATGGCAGGTCATCGGACACAAATTCAGACCTCGCCAATATGCCTACGTATCGAATCGGTCATCGGACCCAACTTCCGACTTCATCCATACTGTAGGGTCTTTGAGGTTGGCGCGGTGCGCTCAACCCAGGGAGTCGACCCATCGAAGCATACACCTCCCCTGTAACGGGTCTGCATTGGGCAGAATACTTGCACAGTTTTTGGATCGGGTCCAGCCTTAGTGGGGTTCCATTTTGCATCGGAACTCTTTCTTTTGCATAGCCGACATGGAATTGGTGTTTCACACAGCCGACTTAATTCATTTCATCGGCGGGGCCGATATGTTTTATTTCTTTGGCGGGGGCCGACATGGGACTTGGCCGATGTTCTTCTTAGCGCGGACTTAACTCATATGAGTCCGGACCTATATGGGCGCTAATTTTCCATTGGCGGGATTCCTTTTGGGCCGGCCCTATCCGCCCAACGGCTCTTTTATTTGGGTCCAACCCTCCAGTATATAAGATGAGCGGGATGCTCATTCTTGGAAGGGGAAGAAAAGCAGAGGCAGATTCAGAATCAGGATCATCAGCGATCAAGCATTCGGCAGCGAGCAGACGAGCAGACAGATGCGAGTCTTCGGCGTCGCAAGTCTGAGTGCGAGTATTGCAGCGAGGGACTTTATTGCTCAGGCGAGCATTGGGGTCTTGTGACTTGGCGATCTGGCACCTCGAGGAGCTAACTGGTTCTCCTCTCGAGCGAGCCGATCCCAGCCTGAGTCGAAGGGACTCTTTGTAACTTGTCCGAGTCAGATTGGCTGGCTGGGCAATCCATTTGGGGGCGACCGGTATTTCTCAATACCGAGTTCTATCCAGCATTGTAATCTTTGAGGATAATAATAAAGGATATGGGCACCTCGCCCCACCTTTGAATGTTGTGTTGTCTATTTTATTCCGCATTGCATCGTATCCTTTTATGCATTCTGGGAGCAAGTCGATCTGCATTTACATTGTGCATTCCGCTTTAGCGCAATATTGGAAGGGACGAGGCGTAGGCCGAAGGTCTCTGACCTTGAACGGATCCGAGTCGGGTCGGGACTTGTCGGTGCCGCACAGGCTTAACTCCCAAAGCCCGTGACAGTTGGTATCAGAGCTTCGGATCAGATCCGGGGCTGTGCAGATCGAAAGATGGCAGATACAGATAGTCAGCATGAAGTGGAGGTCGTGCAACCTGAGAGTAAGGCTGCGAAGGTGTCTTCGAAGGGGAAAGATCCGAAGCACCGCGATTGGCTCCAAGACCATGAAAATCGACTCGAGGACTTGGAACAGTCCGACCTCGAGGAGCGCATGACGGCAGAGTGGTCGAAGCTGGCGGAACAGATAGAGTCTTTGAGGGAAGAGATCCGCTTCCTCAAAGAGGGGCAACAGATCTTCCATTCGTTGTTGCAGGGAGGAACGCATGGTTCTAAGGCAACTCGAGTTGGAACTTATGACGGTGAGCGCGATGACAAGGCACTTGATAATTTCTTCTGGGATGTTGAGGAGTACCTGTCGTGTGCACCGAAGACGTCTGATGAGGCACAGGTCAAGGATATTGCAACATACCTTACCGGCAGTGCGAAGCTGTGGTGGCGAACGCATCAGGCAGATGAACGCGCTGGGAAGACGGTGAAACCGATCAAGTCCTGGGCTGACTTGAAGGCAGCGCTTCATGATCAATTCCGACCTGGGAATTCGGATTGGATCATCCGATCCAGGTTCGATGAACTCAAGCATACTGGCACTATTCGAGAGTATGTCAAGGCATTTCAGGTGTTGGATTTGGAATGCACCAAGTTGAGCGACTTCGAGAAGTTATTCCTCTTCACTAAGGGTCTGCAACCCTGGGCGAAGGATGAGCTGAGGAGACAGAAAGTTCAGACTTTGGCCGAGGCGATCACAGTTGCGGATGGGCTGCTCGATTATAAGGGCGATGCAGCTAGGGGCTTTGGTGGAGCTCGAACAGACTACAAGAAGAACTTCCGCCGGAAAGAGAAGAAGGGAGGCGGACCTCCTTCTGATCCTAACGGCGAGCCCAGGAAGAAGAAACCGAAGAAGTCGAATGGAGAAGGCAACCCGAAGAAGAAAGATCACACACAGACTGAGAAGAAGAAGGATCGTGATCCAGGGTGTTTCATCTGTGGCAAAGATGATCACTGGGCACGGAGCTGTCCAGATCGGAGTAGGATCAACGCGCTGTTGTTCGAGGAGAAGAAGTTGCCCGCAATGAGCACCTTGCAACTCCTGAATGCAGTGCAACATTCTACCGAAGTGGCCGATAAGCACGAGTTGTGTTTTGTGGAGACTTTCTTTGGCAACAAGAAGGTGCTAGCTATGGTGGATTCAGGTGCCACCCACAACTACATCTCCGCATCCCGAGCGAAGAAGCTTGGACTCAAGATCAAGCCCACTACAAATCAGTTCAAGGCGGTGACCGCACCCGCGCAGCAGGTGAGCGGTGAGATCCATAAGGAAGTCATCCGAGTTGGGTCGTGGCAGGGTGTGCTTGATTTGATCGCCATTGGAATGAATGAGTTCGATCTCATACTCGGGCAGGAGTTCTTGAGGTCGGCATCAGCAGCTGTGGTGCCACACTTGAGCTGTTTGCTGATATTGGATCCGAGCAGACCAAGTATGGTTCCGATGATGAAGAGCGTGGAACAGGATCTCCTGTTGAATGCGCTCAGTGCTAAGCAGGTTGGCAAGGGAAGGCGGGAGGAGTTGTTTTTGGCCGCACTGATTGGAGATTGGGATGAAGGAGAGTCGTCAGGACCCTCTAACACCTCGGCGATCCAGGATGTGTTGTCCGAGTTTGCGGATGTTATGCCAGACCAGCTCCCAGCTGTGTTACCACCGAGGAGGCACGTTGATCACAGGATCGAACTGGAGTCAGGGGCAAGACCACCAGCGAAGGCTCCTTATCGACTCTCCGCACCAGAGATGGAAGAGTTGAGGAAGCAGTTGGCAGAGCTCGCTGAGGCAGGATACTTGCGTCCCTCCAGATCACCTTATGCTGCTCCAGTATTGTTCCAGCGCAAGAAGGATGGAAGCCTTGGGATGTGTGTGGACTATCGAGCTTTGAACAAGCTCACCATCAAGAACAAGTATCCGTTACCTCTCATAGCGGATAGCTTTGATCGACTGGTCGACGCAAGAGTGTTCACCAAGTTGGACCTGAGGCAGGGTTACTATCAGATCAGGATCGCGCCAGGTGATGAGGAGAAGACCGCGATCACGACGAGGTATGGTAGCTATGAATTCTTGGTTATGCCTTTTGGTCTCACTAACGCTCCTGCAACCTTCAGCACCTTGATGAACGATGTGTTTCGCTCATTATTGGACAAGTGCGTTGTTGTGTATCTGGATGACATTTTGGTATACAGTCGAGACATGGAGGAACACAAGCGGCACCTTCAGGAGGTGTTTGCTTTGTTGAGAGAACATCAGCTGTTCGCAAAGAAGGAAAAGTGTGCTTTTGCGCAGGAGGAAGTGCCGTTTCTGGGCCATATTCTTGGTCATGGCCAGATCCGACCAGACCCGGAGAAGCTTCAGGCAATCCGAGACTGGGAGCCGCTTCGCAATGTGCATGAGGTGAGACAGTTCCTTGGTTTAGCTAACTACTATCGCAAGTTTGTAGCAGGCTATTCCCGGATTGCGAGCCCCTTGACGGATCTGTTGAAGAAGGACCGCGGATGGAAATGGGGCGATAAGCAGCAGACAGCATTTGAGTTGCTGAAAAGAGTTTTGATAGAGAGATCAGCTCTTACTGTACCGAACCGGGGCGAGACGACATCGAAGGATGTCTTGCTTGGCCTGTATGAGTTCGAAAGGATTAGGCGGGACAAAACAAAGCAGCCAAAGGAACCGTTGGGGAACGACTTCCTTACCAACACTCGAACCACCAGTCTTTTGTTCCGACGACTGAGAGGAGGCTCAGCCCGACTTTATGTGGATTTCGAGATCTTGACAGGGTCCGCCGAGTTGCCAGACATCTACTCGGAGGTAGACATCTTGGATAGATGGGAGAACAGCGGAGTCATCTCCTTGAGAGATTTGCTAGTTCTCGGTTCTGGAGGAGAATTTCGATCGGAAGACTACCCCCGTGCATCCGAGCTCGTGGCAAGTTGTTCGGAAGCTTTGCAACGTTGGGTCTGGATGGAACAGCCAGAAGCCAAGGCAGATCCTTTCAGCGCCAAACTAGATCAGTTGGCGGAATTGTTGGCACACAAGTTTGTTTGCAAGCCGGTAGGAGCAGAGCCGCAGGGGTTGGCCTGCTTGGACGATGTTAAGATCGTCGCAGCTAGGGAAGTCATGAATCAAGACATTCCCGAGGTGAGCACCAAGAAGAGATTGGGCACCTTACGTTTGATAAACCAGCATGCGAATGATGAAGAAGAATCCCGACCTACCCGGGATGTCATGGCTAGAGGAGGTGGATCGCAGGGCGATGTCACTTCTCCTGAACAGGCACAGGCAGGAAGTTTCACTTCAGCATCCCTCACTTTCAGGAGACAAGAAGGGGGACCTGTTCAGTTACACATTGATACCTTTCCAGACTTCATTGGGTTCAATGAGGCTCTTTGTGAAGATGATATCTTCACCACTTGGGATCGACAGGGAATAATCCGTTATGGCGACTTGATGTCGATCGGAGGTAGCACCAATCTATCCGACGAAGAGAGTACTCGGAAATCCTTGGAAATCATGGCGAGTTGTTCTGAGGCCGTGGATCACTGGACCTGGGAGGAACATGAGACAAGGCCGTATGAACCACTTTGGGACAGATTGCTTCGTCTACCCGGCGAAGTCTTTGGTCCAGATGACGAAGATCTGATAAGAAATATTCCGAACAGAGGCCCGGCGAATGTGTTGGACAATCCGGACCGCAGAGTCAGCCAGGTCCTTGCAATGCGAACACGAGGAGGAGGCAAGAACGGCATCCGTGAGTTCTTGGTGATGTTCGAAGGACAGGGACGCGACTCCGCTTCCTGGGAGCGCAGTGAGTCGTTATGGCGAGACGAGGAGATAATCATGGAGTTCCTCTCCAGGAGGAACCCGCCCAGACAGGAGTAGATTTCTGGGTCAATGCCTCCCAGTGCTTTGTGCAGGGGTGCTGGCGTCGAGGGCGCCGCCACTAGTTTAGTGGGGGAGGATGTAACGGGTCTGCATTGGGCAGAATACTTGCACAGTTTTTGGATCGGGTCCAGCCTTAGTGGGGTTCCATTTTGCATCGGAACTCTTTCTTTTGCATAGCCGACATGGAATTGGTGTTTCACACAGCCGACTTAATTCATTTCATCGGCGGGGCCGATATGTTTTATTTCTTTGGCGGGGGCCGACATGGGACTTGGCCGATGTTCTTCTTAGCGCGGACTTAACTCATATGAGTCCGGACCTATATGGGCGCTAATTTTCCATTGGCGGGATTCCTTTTGGGCCGGCCCTATCCGCCCAACGGCTCTTTTATTTGGGTCCAACCCTCCAGTATATAAGATGAGCGGGATGCTCATTCTTGGAAGGGGAAGAAAAGCAGAGGCAGATTCAGAATCAGGATCATCAGCGATCAAGCATTCGGCAGCGAGCAGACGAGCAGACAGATGCGAGTCTTCGGCGTCGCAAGTCTGAGTGCGAGTATTGCAGCGAGGGACTTTATTGCTCAGGCGAGCATTGGGGTCTTGTGACTTGGCGATCTGGCACCTCGAGGAGCTAACTGGTTCTCCTCTCGAGCGAGCCGATCCCAGCCTGAGTCGAAGGGACTCTTTGTAACTTGTCCGAGTCAGATTGGCTGGCTGGGCAATCCATTTGGGGGCGACCGGTATTTCTCAATACCGAGTTCTATCCAGCATTGTAATCTTTGAGGATAATAATAAAGGATATGGGCACCTCGCCCCACCTTTGAATGTTGTGTTGTCTATTTTATTCCGCATTGCATCGTATCCTTTTATGCATTCTGGGAGCAAGTCGATCTGCATTTACATTGTGCATTCCGCTTTAGCGCAATATTGGAAGGGACGAGGCGTAGGCCGAAGGTCTCTGACCTTGAACGGATCCGAGTCGGGTCGGGACTTGTCGGTGCCGCACAGGCTTAACTCCCAAAGCCCGTGACATCCCCTATATAAGCTATTTGTCCGATTCCCACACCTGTGTAGTTTGCACCTCTGACCAGGACATCGACCCCAACTTCCGAACTCGACTGCAACGACGGCACCAGCGCCTTGGTGCGCACCTTGCGACGCACAGTCCCAACATTCGCCTTCCTGCACATGGCAGGTCATCGGACCCAAATTCCGACCTCGCGAGTATGCCTACATATCGAATCGGTCATCGGACCCAACTTCCGACTTCATCCATACCGTAGGGTCTTTGAGGTTGGCGCGGTGCGCTCAACCCGGGGAGTCGACCCAACGAAGCATACACCTCCCCTATATAAGCTATTTGTCCGATTCCCACACCTGTGTAGTTTGCACCTCCGATCAAGACATCGACCCCAACTTCCGAACTCGCCTCCAACGACCGAACCAGCGCCTTGGTGCGCACCTTGCAACGCACAGTGCCAACATTCGCCTTCCTGCACGTGGCAGGTCATCGGACCCAAATTCCGACCTCGCGAGTATGCCTACATATCGAATCGGTCATCGGACCCAACTTCCGACTTCATCCATACCGTAGGGTCTTTGAGGTTGGCGCGGTGCGCTCAACCCGGGGAGTCGACCCAACGAAGCATACACCTCCCCTATATAAGCTATTTGTCCGATTCCCACACCTGTGTAGCTTGCACCTCCGATCAGGACATCGACCCCAACTTCCGAACTCGACTAAAAAGACCGCACCAGCGCCTTGGTGTGCACCTTGCAACGCACAGTGTCAACATTCGCCTTCCTGCACATGGCAGGTCATCGGACCCAAATTCCGACCTCATGAGCATACCTACTAATCGAATCGGTCATCGGACCCAACTTCCGACTTCATCCATACCGTAGGGTCTTTGAGGTTGGCGCGGTGCGCTCAACCTGGGGAGTCGACCCATCGAAGCATACACCTCCCCTATATAAGCTATTTGTCCGATTCCGACACCTGTGTAGTTTGCACCTCCGCTCAGGACATCGACCCCAACTTCCGAACTCGCCTGCAACGACCGAACCAGCGCCTTGGTGCGCACCAAAAGTGCGCACTTTTGGAGGGCACTTTTGTGCGCTCCAAAGGTGCGCACTTTTGGAGGGCACTTTTCTGCGCTCCAAAGGTGCGCACTTTTGGAGGGCACTTTTTGGAGGGCACTTTTCTGCGCTCCAAAGGTGCGCACTTTTGGAGGGCACTTTTTGGAGGGCACTTTTCTGCGCTCCAAAGGTGCGCACTTTTGGAGGGCACTTTTTGGAGGGCACTTTTCTGCGCTCCAAAGGTGCGCACTTTTGGAGGGCACTTTTTGGAGGGCACTTTTCTGCGCTCCAAAGGTGCGCACTTTTGGAGGGCACTTTTTGGAGGGCACTTTTCTGCGCTCCAAAGGTGCGCACTTTTGGAGGGCACTTTTTGGAGGGCACTTTTCTGCGCTCCAAAGGTGCGCACTTTTGGAGGGCACTTTTTGGAGGGCACTTTTCTGCGCTCCAAAGGTGCGCACTTTTGGAGGGCACTTTTTGGAGGGCACTTTTCTGCGCTCCAAAGGTGCGCACTTTTGGAGGGCACTTTTTGGAGGGCACTTTTCTGCGCTCCAAAGGTGCGCACTTTTGGAGGGCACTTTTTGGAGGGCACTTTTCTGCGCTCCAAAGGTGCGCACTTTTGGAGGGCACTTTTTGGAGGGCACTTTTCTGCGCTCCAAAGGTGCGCACTTTTGGAGGGCACTTTTGTGCACTCCAAAGGTGCGCACTTTTGGAGGGCACTTTTCCTGTGCTCCAAAGGTGCACACCTAGGTGAGCACCTTCGACCACACCTTGTAGCACACCAAACTCTGACTTTCGACTTCATCCGCAATGCAGGGTCTTTGAGGTTGGCGCAATGCGCACAACCAGGGGAGTCGACCCATCAAACCCAACACCTCCCCTATATAAGCTATTTGTCTGATTCTCATACATGCGTAGCCTGCAGGAGCAATTAGGACATCGACCCCAACTTTCGGCTTCTAAACGAAAACAAGGTCTTTGAGGTTGGTGTAATGCGAACAACTAGGGGAGTCAACCCATCAAACCCAACACCTCCCCTATATAAGCTATTTGTCTGATTCTCATACATGTGTAGTCTACAGGAGCAATTAGGACATCGACCCCAACTTTTGACTTCTTAACGAAAACAAGGTCTTTGAGGTTGACGTAATGCGCACAACCAGGGGAGTCGACCCATCAAACCCAACACCTCCCCTATATAAGCTATTTGTCCGATTCTCATACATGTGTAGCCTGCAGGAGCCATTAGGACATTGACCCCAACTTTTGACTTCTTAACGAAAACAAGGTCTTTGAGGTTGGCGTAATGCGCACAACCAAGGGAGTTGACCCATCAAACCCAACACCTCCCCTATATAAGCTATTTGTCTGATTCTCATACATGTGTAGCCTGCAACAACGATTAGGACATCCACCCCAACTTCTGAATTCGTCTGCGTTGACCGCACCAAAGGTGCACGCCTTGGTGCTCACCAAAATCCGACTTCCGACTTCTTCTGCTATGCGGGGTCTTTGAGGTTGGCGCAGTGCGCACAACCAGGGGAGTCAACCCACCGAATGCAACACCTCCCCTATATAAGCTATTTGTCTGATTCTCATACATGCGTAGACTGCAGCAATGATTAGGACATCCACCCCAACTTTTGACTTCTTAAACAAGACAGGGTCTTTGAAGTTGGTGCAGTGCACACAACCAGGGGAGTCGACCCATCAAACGCAACACCTCCCCTATATAAAGCTATTTGTCCGATTCTCATACGTGTAGTCTGCAGCAGCGATTAGGACATCGACCCCAACTTCCGAATTCGTTTGCATTGACCGCACCAAAGGTGCACGCCTTGGTGTGCACCCTGGAGTGCACTTTGGTGCTCACCTCGGTGCACACTTTGGTGTGCACCTCGGTGTGCACCAAAGGTGCGCACCTTGGAGCGCACCAAAGGTGTACACTTTGGAGCGCACCACATAGGGTCTTTGAGAGGTTGGCGCAGTGCGCACACCAAGGTGGGTGTTGAGGTGCGTGCCGAGGTGGGTGGGTGCTAGGGTGCGCTCCATGGTGGGTGCCAGGGTGGGTGCGTGCTAGGGTGGATTCCAAAGAGGGTCATAGGGTGGGTGCCAAGGTGGGTTGGTGATATAGTGGGTTCAAAGGTGGGTACTAGGGTGGGTTCCAAGGTGGGTCACAAGTTGGGTGCCAGGATGCGTGGGTGTTAGGTTGGGTGCCAAGGTGGGCTCCTGCGTGGGTGGGTGCTAGGGTGGGTTTCAAGGTGGACGCGAGGGCGGGTGCCAAGGTGGGTAACAAGTTGGGTGTTAGGATGGGTGAGTGCTAGAGTGGGTGCCAAGGTGGGTGGGTGCTAAGGTGGATGCCAAGGTGGTTCACAGGGTGGGTGGGTTCTAGGGTGAGTTCCAAGGTGGGTCACAGGTTCAGTGC
The DNA here is from genome assembly GCF_030272615.1 of Cryptomeria japonica. Classification (NCBI taxonomy): domain Eukaryota; kingdom Viridiplantae; phylum Streptophyta; class Pinopsida; order Cupressales; family Cupressaceae; genus Cryptomeria; species Cryptomeria japonica. Next base: position 17,736 of record NW_026729073.1, on the reverse strand, counting down.
TAGGGTGGGTGTCAAGGCGGGTGTCGAGGTGCCTGGGTGCTAGGGTGTGGATGCCAATGTGGGTCATAGGGTGGGTACTAGGGTGGGCTGCAATGTGGGTGCCAAGGTGGGTAACATGCTCGGTGGGTTCTAAATTGGGTGCCAGGGTGGGTGTGCACCCACCTTGCCCGAGGTGGGTGCCAAGGTGCCAGTGTGGGTGGGTGCTAAGGTGGATGCCAAGGTGGGTGAGAAGGTGGGTGATAGGTTGAGTGGTAGGATGGGTGGGTGCCAAGATGGGTCACAGGGTGGGTGCAAGGGTGGGTAGGTGCTAGGGTTGGTGTCAGGGTGGGTGGGTGCTAGGTTGGGTTCCAAGGTGGGTGCGAGGGTGAGTGTCAAGGTGGGTCACAGGTTAGGTGCTAGGATGGGTGAGTGCTAGGGTGCAAAGGTGCCAGGGTGGGTGCTAGGATGGGTCGATGCTAGGGTGAGTGGCAAGGTGGGTCCACAAGTGTCAAGGTGGGTGCCGAGGTGGGTGCCAAGTCGGCGACTGCTATGGTGGATGCCAAGGTGGGTCACGGGGTGGGTGCCAAGTTGCTAGGTTGGGTTCCAAGGTGGGTGCCAACGTGGGTGCTAGGGTGCGTGGGTTAAAGGGTGTGTCACAACGTGGGTGCCAGGATGGGTGCGCACCCACACTGGCCAAGACGGGTGCGGGTGCAAGGTTGGGTTCCAAGCCCGGTCACAGGCTGGGTGCTAGGATGGGTGGGTGCCAAGGTGGGCACCAGGGTGGGTGCACCCACCCTGGCCAAGGTGGGTCACGGGGTGGGTCCTAGGGTGGGTAACGGGGTGGGTACTAAGGTGCGTGCCAAGGTGGGTCATAGGGTGGGTGCCAAGGTGGGCACCAGGGTGGGTGTGCACCAACCCTAGCCAGGGTAGGTCACGGGGTGGTTGTCGGGGTGGGCGTCAAGGAGCCAAGGTGGGTGGCAAGTAGCCAAGTTGCGTGCCAAGGTGGGTGTCGGGGTGGGTGCCAAGGATCCAAGGTGGGTGCCAAGGAACCAAGGTGGGTGTCTGGGTGGGTGCCGAGGTGGGAGCCAGGGTGGGTCCCAAGGTGAGTGCAAAGGTGGGTGCCAGGGTCAAGGTGAGTGCCAATGTGGGTTCCAAGGTGCCAGGGTCAGGGTGAGTGCCAATGTGGGTTCAAAGGTGCTAAGTTGGGTGCGAGGTTGGGTGCGAGGGTGGGTGGGTGCCAAGGTGTGCTAGGTGGAAGCCCGGGTGGGTCGGCATCCCATGGGTGTCGAGTTGGGTGCCTGATGGGTGCTTCTTGTCAAGTTTTAGTCGTCGGGACTCATTTCGAGCCTTAGAGGTCGTTTCTTGTCCGGTTGCCCTGTCTTCGACCTGGGAACCCAATTTTGGTCCTCGGGTCCCATTTTTTTTTGTCTCGCATCCCACTTTTGGCCTGTGGCCTTTTCGGGGTCGATTCTCGTTTTGGGCATCAGAGCATGTTTCTTCTCCTAAAACCCAATATTTGTTTATTAAGTCTCGGAACACATTTTTGTTCTCGTGGACCCATCATGGGTCTTGGAACGCATTTGTGGTCCTTGGGTCCCATTTTGCATCCCGAAACTTGTGTTTTGGTGCTTGATCCCTATTTTGGGTGCCCACCTTGCACCAAGTGCGCACCCGGGGCAAACCGAGCGCCTTGGTGCACCGGGGCAAGATCGAGCGTGCACCCGAGGCGCCCCGAACATGCACCAAGGTGCACTCGGCCCACATGTGAGCGCAGGTCGTTGCGCCCGAGGTGGTGTGTGGGCACCGCGTTGCAGACGGGACACTGCACGCACACGACGCCCCCTCCAGGTGCACGCACGTAGGCCGGGCCGGGTGCACACCCGACGCCCTAGCAAGGTGCGCGCACCCGGGCAGGGCTCACACTTGGCGAACGGGGCGCACTTCGCGAGGGAGGGTGTGCACCTCGACGGGGGTGGGTGGCCGGGGTGGATTCGCACGTGGGTCGCGGTTTGCTAAGTACACACTGCGACAAGCTCATAACGGGTGCGATCATACCAGCGTTAGTGCACCGGATCCCATCAGAACTCCGCAGTTAAGCGCGCTTGGGCCGGAGTAGTACTGGGATGGGTGACCTCCCGGGAAGTCCCGGTGTTGCACCCTTTTTTAGTTTTTCGCCGGGCGTCGCAATGCTATTTGAATAAACCTTTTGCCCGTTTGCGTTCTCGTCGGGGCCGGGCCGGGCCGGGGTGCGCTGCCCGCACTACCGCGCGCGCGGGGGCGACACCGAGCGCGCACCCGAGGCGCCCCGAGCACACAGGCCACGGTGCAACCCGGGCGTTGTGCGCGCACCCCGGTGCGCCCGAGGTGCTGCGCGCGCACCCAGGTGAAATCGGTGTGCACCTCGGCCAGTGCGCGCTCGGTCGAGTCGCGCACGTTGGCCAAGGTGCACGGTGATGTTTCTTACTCTAAGGTTCCGCACCAGACGCCCGGGACAGGTGAGCGAAGCTGGGCGGGGCCGGGTGCGCGGCCGGGGCAGGTGCACGCAGCTGGAGAGAGCTTTGGAGCACACTTCGGAGCGCACCAATGATGCGCTCCATTCAAAAGTTTCCTGAAAAGGCAAAAAAAGTTGAGATTATAGAATTTCCCACTTGAGAGATTGTAAAAAAAAAAAATTTAAAATGAAGGAAACGCGGGTGCCAAGGTGTGCGCAGCCCAGCCAAGGTGTGCGCACCAAGGCGCCCACCCTGGCGAAGGTGCACGCAAGGTGCGCACCCGAGGCAAACCGGACAATTAACCCAACTTTCGACTTCGCGCGCACCTTGGAGCGCACTTCGGAGCGCTCCTTGGTGCGCACCAATCTTGGGCACCTCGGAGTGCACCATGGCGCCCACCAAGGTGCGCACCCGGGGCAAACCGAGCTCCGACTTCGTGCGCACCTTGGAGCGCACGAAAGGTGCGCACCATGGCGCCCACCAAGGTGCGCAGCCCAGCCAAGGCGTGCGCATCAAGGTGCGCACCCTGGCGAAGGTGCGCACCCGGGGCAAACCGAGCTCCGACTTCGTGCGCACCTTGGAGCGCACAAAAGGTGCGCAACCCAGCCAAGGTGTGCGCACCCCGGTCAAACCGAGCTCCGAATCGTGCGCACCAGAGGTGCACGCCATCGTGCGCACCTTGGAGCACACTTCGGAGCCCTCCTTGGTGCGCGCCGATGTTGCGCACCTCGGAGCGCACCCGGGGAAAACAATGCAATTAACCCGACTTTCGACTTCGTGGGCACCTCGGAGCGCTCTCGGGTTCGCACCTCGGAGCACACCGAGGTGCCCACCCTGGCGAAGGTGCACGCGAGGTGCGCACCCGGGGCAAACCGGGCTCCGACTTCGTGCACGCCGCACCTTGGAGCACACTTCGGAGCGCTCCTTGGTGCGCACCAGGGCGCGCAACCCAGCCGAGGTGCCCACCCCGGCGAAGGTGCACGCGAGGTGCGCACCCGGGGCAAACCGGGCTCCGACTTCGTGCACGCCATGGTGCCCACCGCGGCGAAGGTGCACGCGAGGTGCGCACCCGGGGCAAACCGGGCTCCGACTTCGTGCACGCCGCACCTTGGAGCACACTTCGGAGCGCTCCTTGGTGCGCACCATGGTGCCCACCAGGGCGCGCAACCCCGCCGAAGGTGCACGCGAGGTGCGCACCCGGGGCAAACCGGGCTCCGACTTCGTGCACGCCGCACCTTGGAGCACACTTCGGAGCGCTCCTTGGTGCGCACCATGGTGCCCACCAGGGCGCGCAACCCCGCCGAAGGTGCACGCGAGGTGCGCACCCGGGGCAAACCGGGCTCCGACTTCGTGCACGCCATGGTGCGCACCGCGGCGAAGGTGCGCACCCGGGGCAAACCGGGCTCCGACTTCGTGCACGCCGCACCTTGGAGCACACTTCGGAGCGCTCCTTGGTGCGCACCAGGGCGCGCAACCCAGCCGAGGTGCCCACCCCGGCGAAGGTGCACGCGAGGTGCGTACCCGGGGCAAACCGGGCTCCGACTTCGTGCACGCCGCACCTTGGAGCACACTTCAGAGCGCTCCTTGGTGCGCACCATGGTGCCCACCAGGCCGCGCAACCCAGCCAAGGTGTGCGCACCAAGGTGCACGCGAGGTGCGCACCCGGGGCAAACCGGGGTCCGACTTCGTGCACGCCGCACCTTGGAGCACACATCGGGGCGCTCCCGGGTTCGCACCGGCGTTGCGCACCGTGGTGGGCACCTCGGAGCACACCAAGGTGGGCAGCGAGGTGCGCACCTTTGATGCGATGCCTTCACTAATTTCCATAAAAGGCAAAAAAAAAACGAGATTTTAAAATTTCCGTTTTGAAAGATAGTGAGAAAAAGGGAATGCTGGTGCCATCTTGAGCCCGCCCTGGTGCGCAGCCCAGCCAAGGTGTGCGCACCAAGGTGCCCACCCTGGCGAAGGTGCGCGCCCGGGCAATTAACCCAACTTCCAACTTCGCGCGCGCCAGGGTGGGAGCGCACCCAACAACCGGGCCTGGGAAGAGCCAATGCGAGAAACCCCACCAAACGCTCTGACAAAAAAAGAGGGGGCGCTCCAGTAACCCCGCTTCGGAGCGCACCCTGGGCAAACCCAGCCAAGGTGCCCACCCCGGCCAAGGTGCAGGCGAGGTGCGCACCCGGGGCAAACCGGGCTCCGACAACGTGCACGCCGCACCTTGGAGCACACTTCGTAGCGCTCCCGGGTGCGCACCTCAGAGCACACCAAGGTGGGCAGCGAGGTGCGCACCTTTGATGCGCTGCCTTCACTAATTTCCAGAAAAGGCAAAAAAAAAAGGAGATTTTAAAATTTCCGTTTTGAAAGATAGTGAAAAAAACGGAACGCGCGTGCCATCTTGAGCCCGCCCTGGTGCGCAGCCCAGGTAAGGTGCCCACCCTGGCAAAGGTGCGCACCCGGGCAATTAACCCTACTTCCGACTTCGTGCGCGCCAGGGTGGCAACCGGGCCTCGGAAGAGCCAATGCGAGAAACCCCACCAAACGCTCCGACAAAAAAAGAGGCGGCGCTCCAATAACCCCGCTTCGGAGCGCAGCCGGGGCAAACCCAGCCAAGGTGCCCACCCCGACGAAGGTGCACGCGAGGTGCGCACCCGGGGCAAACCGGGCTCCGACAACGTGCACGCAGCACCTTGGAGCACACTTCGAAGCACTCCCGGGTGCCCACCGGCGTTGCGCACCGTGGTGGGCAGCGAGGTGCGCACCTT
>NW_026729073.1:0-2500 GCF_030272615.1 Cryptomeria japonica | reverse complement strand
GGAGATATATATCCAATTGCAACGAAGGAACGTGCCAAAGATCGAGAACAATGGCAGAAATGCTAGTAACGTGCACTTCGGGACCAACGCATCACCGGAAGACAACCGCCAAACATCGAAAGAGTCGCGATGCTCCGCAACCTACGTGCAAAGCGGTCGCACACCGGGTAAGGGAGTGAGAGCCCCAAACATAGCTGGGCGAGGCGCTCACTCCGCTCTTTAATATCTCGTTAATACCGCCAAGGAAATGGCACAAGCACACACACACAAGCATCCTCGGAAGAGGACAGTTCGAGTGACAGGTCAAATCCAAGAGTTCCGAAGACTACCTCCAGGAACAATCGGGAACAAGACCGATTACAAGTCGTCGAGTCTGTTACTGGGCGAACACGAGATGCGCACAGGAAATCGATCAGCCCTCACAATGGCCCAAGGCCAGAGATCGGACTGCTACGATTTACCCCAACAATCATCGTGCCACTCTTCGCAGAGAGGTGATAGACGCCAACGAGCCCGCGCATAGCAATCGAGGTGTAAAAAGGGCGTTGAAGGCAGGAAGCCTGGACGAAAGAGGCTACGAGGTCACCTCGAAGCGGTCTAAGAATCGGGCGCACTTGGGGCGACTACCAGTGCCAACCCCTTATCCCGCGGTGCGTCCGACACACAGAAATTTCCAAGGCGGCCAAGGAGCCTCCCCGCATAGCAATCGGGGTGTGAGGTTACGGATGCAGCATTGATAGCAATCGAGGTGTGAGGCGAAGGATGCAGAAGTGAGAGCCGAGGGATGTAGCAGAGATAGCAATCGGGGTGTGTGATGCAGAAGAGATAGCAATCGAGGTGTGCGGTGGGAAGGGCCCAGCAGCCAGAATGCATGAAGCGACGGATGAAGCAGTGATGACAACCGGGCTGTGAGGAGAGGAGGGATGCAGCCAAGAAAGCAATCAGGGCTCGAGGCAAGGGATGCATCAAGGATAGCAATCATGTTGTGAGGCGAGATTCCAAAGGCTAAACGTGAGAGGCTGCAGGGTCGACTCAGAGAGGTCTATGCATGTGAGAGGCTGAAAGCAAGGTCGACTCGGAGCGGTCTATGCATCGGGCGCGCTTGGGGCGACTACCAGTGCCAACCCCTTATCCCGCGACGCGTCCGACAAAGAGAACGTTCCAAGGCGGCAGAGGAGGTTACCAGCCGAAGGATGCAGTAGCAATAACAGGTATAGTTCCGCGGCGGCCGAGAAGACTCACCGCATAGGAATCGGGATGCGAGGCGAGGGATGCGGCGGGAAGGCCCCGACGGCTAAACGGAAGAGGCTGCAGGGCCGCCTCGGAATGGTCCAAGCATCGGATGCGATTGGGACGACTACCAGTGCCAACCCCTTATCCCGCGATGCGTCCGATACACAGATAGTTCCAAGGCGGCCGAGGAGCCTCACCGCATATCAATCGGGGTGCGAGGCGAGGGATGGGGCGGGAAGGCCCCAACGGCTAGACGGAAGAGGCTTCAGGGCCACCTCGGAATGGTCCAAGCATCGGACGCGCTTGGGGCGACTGCCAGTGCCAACCCCTTATCCCGCGATGCGTCCGATACACAGATGGTTCCAAGGCGGCCGAGGAGCCTCACCGCATAGCAATCGGGGGTGCGAGGCGAGGGATGGGGCGGGAAGGCCCCAACGGCTAGACGGAAGAGGCTTCAGGGCCGCCTAGGAATGGTCCAAGCATCGGACACGCTTGGGGCGACTACCAGTGACAGCCCCCTATCCCGCGATGCGTCCGATACGAAGATGGTTCCAAGGCGGCCGAGGAGCCTCACCGCATAGCAATCGGGGTGCGAGGTGGGGGATGCGGCGAGATGGCCCCAACGGCTAGACGGAAGAGGCCACAGGGCCGCGTCGGAATAGTCCAAGCATCGGACGCGCTTGGGGCGACTACCAGTGACAACCCCTTATCCCGCGATGCGTCCGATACGAAGATAGTTCCAAGGCGGCCGAGGAGCCTCACCGCATAGCAATCGGGGTGCGAGGTGGGGGATGCGGCGAGATGGCCCCAACGGCTAGACGGAAGAGGCTGCAGGGCCGCCTCGGAATAGTCCAAGCATCGGACGCGCTTGGGGCCACTACCAGTGACAACCCCTTATCCCGCGATGCGTCCGATACGAAGATAGTTCCAAGGCGGCCGAAGAGCCTCACCGCATAGCAATCGGGGTGCGAGGTGGGGGATGCGGCGAGATGGCCCCAACGGCTAGACGGAAGAGGCCACAGGGCCGCCTCGGAATAGTCCAAGCATCGGACGCGCTTGGGGCGACTACCAGTGACAACCCCTTATCCCGCGATGCGTCCGATACGAAGATAGTTCCCAGGCGGCCGAGGAGCCTCACCGCATAGCAATCGGGGTGCGAGGCGAGGGATGCGGCGAGATGGCCCCAAAGGCTAGACGGAAGAGGCTGCAGGGCTGCCTCGGAATAGTCCAAGCATCGGACGCGCTTGGGGCGACTACCACTGCCAAC